>NC_083806.1:1117784-1199581 GCF_015708825.2 Lethenteron reissneri
ACATGCGTCTCTCTGCTATGACGAAGGGCCATTGCCCGAACCGTTGCATATTAGATCATATTCCCCGGTTGGGGCGGCGTTATTGCCGAACGCATGGAGGCTGCTGCCGCTGCCGAGCGAGCTCGTGTCCGCTGCTCGTTCCGATGCGTCGTGGACCCCGCGGAGCCGGGCACGCTCCGAGCACCGCGGTGGACGTCCCTGGTGGACGTGTCGCCACCGCCGCAGTGCCACCTCTGCCAGCGGTGCAATCGGAGTTTGTCGCCACCGCCACGGTGTTTCTCGTCCGCCGCTTGGGCTACGAGATGTCCACTACCTCGCCTGGTATGTAGGAGGTCGTGGGTTCGATCCCGACTCTGACGATGCCTCTTGGGAGTTTGCGTGTTTTCTCACTCTCTCTTTCCCCGTGGTCGCGTGGATTTTTCTCCGGATCCTCCGGGGATTCCCTCTCCACATTTAGAATCGGACGTGCGCAAGCCCGAGTCTGCGCCATGGCAGTGGGAGGGGGTGACTCGGAGCAACGTGGAGTGGCGCCACTACCAGAACCACGCGCGTTTACTTGGCCGCTATGCATTGCCACGTGATGAGCCACTTCGTCGAGCTCTCATTTGTCATAGCCAGGTCCCTTTTACTTTGATAGTTTAGATTCTTCACTCGGCCGGGAGAGTCTCGGGGGGGGGGGGGGGGGGGAGCGTTGGAGCGAGGAGGCGGTGGCAGCGGCGGCGGCGTCGTTCACTGCTCCCACGCCGCGGCGTGGCTTGGCACTCGGCGAGTGAGGCTGGGACGGGGGGCATTGCTGCTTGGAGGGGCATTGGTGGTTGTGAGGGGTGTGGCTTAATTTATCATGGAGTATTTTCCCAGCCCCCCCCCCCCAAACCCGCGTGACCCCCCCCCCCAAACCCGCGTGACCCCCCCCCTCCTCCTTGCCCTCACCCCCTCGAGAAATATTTTCCGGAAACTCAGCGCCGGACAGCTCTGGCTGAAATGATGCCCTGGTGAGACGGGCAAGGCTAGTTTTGGTGGGGCAATGCTGGTGTCAAGGGGGAAATGCTGGTGTCAAGGGGGCATTGCTGGTGTTGGGGGGGGGGGGCATTGCTGGTGTTGGGGCATTGCTGGTGTTGGGGGGGGCATTGCTGGTGTTGGAGGGGGGGGTATTGCTGGTGTTGGGGGGGCATTGCTGGTGTTGGGGGGGGCATTGCTGGTGTTGGGGGGGCATTGCTGGTGTTGGGGGGGGGTATTGCTGGTGTTGGGGGGGCATTGCTGGTGTTGGGGGGGGGGGTATTGCTGGTGTTGGGGGGGTATTGCTGGTGTTGGGGGGGCATTGCTGGTGTTGGGGGGGCATTGCTGGTGTTGGGGGGGCATTGCTGGTGTTGGGGGGGGGGGGTATTGCTGGGGTTGGGGGGGGATTGCTGGTGTTGGGGGGGGGCATTGCTGGTGTTGGGGGGGGTATTGCTGGTGTTGGGGGGGGCATTGCTGGTGTTGGAGGGGGGGTATTGCTGGTGTTGGGGGGGGCATTGCTGGTGTTGGGGGGGTATTGCTGGTGTTGGGGGGGGGTATTGCTGGTGTTGGGGGGGTATTGCTGGTGTTGGGGGGGCATTGCTGGTGTTGGGGGGGGCATTGCTGGTGTTGGGGGGGTATTGCTGGTGTTGGGGGGGCATTGCTGGTGTTGGGGGGGCATTGCTGGTGTTGGGGGGGTATTGCTGGTGTTGGGGGGGGGCATTGCTGGTGTTGGGGGGGGTATTGCTGGTGTTGGGGGGGCATTGCTGGTGTTGGGGGGGGCATTGCTGGTGTTGGGGGGGGCATTGCTGGTGTTGGGGGGGGGCATTGCTGGTGTTGGGGGGCATTGCTGGTGTTGGGGGGGGCATTGCTGGTGTTGGGGGGGGCATTGCTGGTGTTGGGGGGGGCATTGCTGGTGTTGGGGGGGCATTGCTGGTGTTGGGGGGGGCATTGCTGGTGTTGGGGGGGCATTGATGGTGTTGGGGGGGGCATTGCTGGTGTTGGGGGGGCATTGCTGGTGTTGGGGGGGCATTGCTGGTGTTGGGGGGCATTGCTGGTGTTGGGTGGGGCAATGCTGGTGTTGGGGCATTGCTGGTGTTGGGGGCATTGCTGGTGTTGGGGGGGCATTGCTGGTGTTGGGGGGGCATTGCTGGTGTTGGGGGGGGCATTGCTGGTGTTGGGGGGGGCATTGCTGGTGTTGGGTGGGGCATTGCTGGTGTTGGGGGGGCATTGCTGGTGTTGGGGGGGCATTGCTGGTGTTGGGGGGGCATTGCTGGTGTTGGGGGGGCATTGCTGGTGTTGGGGGGGGGCATTGCTGGTGTTGGGGGGGGGCATTGCTGGTGTTGGGGGGGCATTGCTGGTGTTGGGGGGGGCATTGCTGGTGTTGGGGATGGCATTGCTGGTGTTGGGGGGGGGCATTGCTGGTGTTGGGGATGGCATTGCTGGTGTTGGGGATGGCATTGCTGGTGTTGGGGGGGGGCATTGCTGGTGTTGGGGGGGGCATTGCTGGTGTTGGGGGGGCATTGCTGGTGTTGGGGGGGGCATTGCTGGTGTTGGGGATGGCATTGCTGGTGTTTACTCCGCGATGAGTTCGGTGTGAATCGCCGCATCGCAGCACCATGAAAGATGGCGACGGCCTTCATCCAGCAGCGGCTCGATCATAGCTGCTTGCTGCTGTTGATGCTGAATTGTGTGTAACCAGCCGACGGCTCGCTCCGGCAAAGCGGCGTAATGTGCAGGGGAGACCAGGGGATTATATATAAACATATTTACACACTCGCTCCTCACAGGGGCTAAGGTCGGGCCGAGCGATGTCAGTGGTGGCGTGGTTTCCTGGCCACGCCGCCCCCCTCATGTGCCCGGCCAGCCTTCATGTGGCCTCGCTAATAGCACTTGCCCAAACAGCCGGTGTGGGCTACACGGGAGAATCTTTGTCTTTGTGTGTGTGTGTGTGTACGGGCTGAGAGGTGGCATCGAGGTGGTGCCCAGGGGCTATGATTCTGCACGGATTATTTTCTCGGGGTCGCTGCTCGACCGATGTCGTCGGCACGTGCCCACCAGCCACAGCGAGAGAGAGAGAGATGGGGTTACTGGATGCGGTGTGCCGGGTGTTGAAATATTGTCCGGGTCTGCCGAGATGGAATCGTGGTTCCGCGCATGCTGCCGTTTGAACTCGGCGACCCCGGTTCGGTTCACGGCAAACGTCGGTGGAGAGCGACATCTGCACCGGTTCCGGGGAGGCCGCACTGACCAGCGCAGTGTAGTATGGCAAAACCATCCCCATTGGCTGGCATCCCCGCCGGCGTGCGGCGGGCTGACGCGTCGGGGAACCTACAACTGACTGCACATTCTTACTGCTGGCGTATTATTGTCGATTTAGTTGTGCTGCTGTTACTTGTGAGCGTCTCGCACGGGGTCACAGCTCGCGACGATGGCGATGCCTAGGCCTCGGCAAGGTAAGGTAATTTACCCTTTTTACCGGGTAAAAGGGTAAAGGTGTCGACATGCCAAGGGGTAAGGTAAAGGGTAGGGTAAAGGTAGCTCGGAACAATTACCCGGTAGGGTAAAGGAAGCGCGAAGTATTACCCGGTAAATACGGTGCCTTGTTTACCGCTAAAAGCTCCATGGCGCAGTCCGTGGCTTCCATTTAATAAGTAATATTTAAAACAACTTAAAAAAACACGCTTTTATTAAATGTACTAGTAATGGCAGAACTCCACGACTCCAGGAAGTGGCCGCAAAGCTTGCCATAACGTAAGGGGCCGTGGTGATTTACAGCCAACGTCAGTTGAGCGTGGACAATTAGACCCAAGCCGAAACATAACATGTAAAAAATGTTTAAAAATATATATCTTTTTAATGATAGAATGTAGTGTTGTCATCAGTATGACATAAGTATACCAAGTTTGCAGTCGATACCACATTAGGAAGTGGGCAAACATTTTGTTACAAGATTTGAGGATACAACAACGATGTCAAATACGACAACAACAATGACAACAACAACGACAACAAGCGTGTAAATTTGGAATCATCGAGAGTATTCTATATGAATAAAGCGCTCTACCTAGCATTTACCGTTATAAGCCTTGTCCATGTGTAGTAGTTCCCTAGTAATTACCCTGTAATCAGGTAATTTGTATGGAGTAAGGGTAGGCTCGTTGTTTTTACCTTTTAACTTTTACCTTACCTTGCCGAGGCCTAGAAATGCCCGAGGGGGCGCGTCTCCCCGTGTCACGCCCCTCGGTCGCCCTCATCCCGACCCCCCCTCTCCACCCCCCTCTCTCTGCCTCCCCGCGTGCCTGGCTCTCAATGCTTCCACTCCGCCCTCGCCCCTCTTTGATTTCCCCGCACCCCCCCCCCCCTTGTCCCCCTCTCCAATGGGACACGGAGCCCGCGTGCAAAATGGCTGCGTGCTTGATAGTGATGATGGAGTGCGGTGGTGTGTGATGGTGTGTGTGATGGTGTGCATGCAATGATGATGGTGGCGAGATGTTAACTCCCTCGCCTGGTGTGCAATAGGTCGTGGGTTCCATCACGTGCTGTATATTTGGGGTTTGCGGTGTCTCTCCCCGTGGTCACGTGGATTTTTCTCCGGCTTTTCTGGGTTTTCCCTCCACATTTAGAATCAACATCATGCGTTTTGAGTTCTTGGCTGCTGTACATTTGCACGTGATCAGCCACTTCGTTGAGTTATCGTCTGTGGCCAGGTAGCTTCTGAAAAAGAGCTACATAGCTCGGTGGGCCTTACCTGGTAAAATACAAAGTTTAGTTGATTGTATAGTGTGGTAGTGTATGATGATGGTGTTAGTGTAATGATAATGATGCGGTGTGTGCGCGTGGGTGATGATTGTGTATGTGTGAGATCGTTCGTGTGCGTCGGGCAGCTGTTGTTCTGAGAAATCTCTTTCCTGGGACATTACATTCCCGGCTATTATCCATAATAAAGGTTTTTTTGGGGGTTAGATTGCATTTCGTTAATCCCACCACCACCCGACACAGCAATTTGGTAAGGTTTGTCACGTAAATGAAACATCCTAATTAGTTACTAGATCAGCACACCGGTGTATTGGAAAGTAAACCCACGACATTTACAACTCGAGTGTGACGCTTCACCGGTGATTCCAACCAGCGACAGCCTCACCAGCCGAAAGCCTGATGAGGCTGTCGCCTGGAGTCGTGATGTTAACTACCTCGCCTGGTATCCGTGAGGTTGTGGGTTCGAGTCCGACCCTCACACCTGCTGTCTATTTGGAGCCTGCACGTCTCCCTCTCTGTCCCCGCGGTCGCGTGGATTCTTCTCCGGGTCCTCCGGTTCTTCTCTCCAAAATTTTGAATCGACATCACGCGTTCAGAGTGTTTGGCCGCTATAAATTTCCACGCGAGGAGCCGCTCCGTTGAGCTGTCCGTATTAACACGGCGCCGACTCCCAATGTACAGGCGGTGCAACTGCGCTCGTGGCCCACGGACCAGAGGGGCGTGCGGTCACGGGATACGAAGAGTGGTTGGTGGGGGCGGGGGGGAAGGAATTGGACCGGGGGATGTCCCGTTGATTTCCCCGGCACCAGCGTCCGCGCCAGCGCCGCTGATTGGAAACTGCCGCCACTGGTGATGGAAGAGGGCAGACGTCGACGATAGGAGCGAGACGCCGAGAGGGAGTTGACCAAGAAGAGCCTGCGTCCGCCTCGTTAATCAGCATGGCCTGGCTCTGTCATCATCGGCATGCCATCGCCCCTCTGATCTTGCGAAACAATGATCGGGGCTTTCTCTTGACTTGCGATCTGCGAACTTGTGCTGCTGCTGCGTCGTTCGTACCACGTGGGGTCCGTCCCATGATGCGCGTGCCGCCAGTCTCTCTCTCTGCTACGGTTGTCTCGCTCAGTCGGATCCCGTGCTCGGCGCAAATTCTGATCCGGAAAAATCTTCGGGCACCTGTTTTGTTTGAGTGACATCACAAACATTGTGAGCATCACTGGCATCGGCTATCTGGGCTGCTGTGTGCACGCGGTCCAACCCCGAACAACGTCACCACCACAACAACGACACCACCAACAACAATGATACCACCACCACCACACCACCACCATCACATTGTCCGACTCTCTCGGTGCTCGCGATGCATTGTGCGTTCCATATTTGTCCCGACGGATTGAAGGGCCATCTTTGTCTTTTGTCAGCGCGTTTATCATTGAGGCTTTATCGCAGTCGCCTATCTCTCTCTCTCGCCGTGACGAGCTCTCTCGCGCCGCCCATCTTCCCACCTCGACGGCAGTGAGAGGTGCGAGGGACGGCTGGGCGTGGCACGCCATGAAGCGCGTCTTTGTCTGAACATATTAGACGGGAGCAGAGAAAAAACTAAACGCCAACGTGCCAGGTGTAGCCCTGCAACTGCGCGCTCGCGCTCCCGCTGGCGGAAGCGGCGCCTCCGCCCGTAGGGGGACATCGGCTCGGCTGGCTGCAGGCGTGGCAGAACCGGCGGAGTGCCGTCGGGGAAGGGGCTGGATGGGTGGGGGGAGCCTCAGTCCAGCAGTGGATCGATCGTGGCCGATGGCGATGACGGCGATGCATTGTGTAACCAAGCCGAGAGCTCGCCCCGGGCGGGCGGGCCGAAGGCTCTGATGCACGGGGGACCTGGGGAGGAGACGATGCTTCCCACAAGAGGTCGAAGGTCAAACCGCCCAAATCCCTTCTCCCTGAAACCTTCCGACGGCCGCTCGGGCTTCGCAGGCGGGGGGAGGGCGGGGAGGGGGCGTCTTGATCCTGCACACAAAGTTTAATTTGAACGCGTGTGCACGTGCACACACGTGGCTGTAAATTACAGGGCGATCCGCTTACAGATACCCCGCTGAAATAATGGGACTAATTATCTGGTGATGCTGCTGTAGGCAGGGGTGCGCGAGTACGGTTCACAACAAACAGCTCCACACGCGCCGTGTCGATAACGACGCTGTGGCCTGGGTCGTGGGCGTCGTTTCGGGCGACGGCCCTCAGAGAGGCCAGGGAGAGGTGAGAGTGGCCTTCCTGTGCGCAGTGAACAAGAGCCATGGCCCGAAACGACGTCCTCCGCTCTACGCTCTGCATTCTCAAGGCCCCCCCACACGGGGGGGGGGGGGGGGGGGAAGCGGCATTATCGACGGACTAGCGGCGCGTATTGCGAAACGATTGGGAGATGGTGCAGAGGACGACGAGGTTCCACTTCACGGCCTCGTCGCGCTGCGTACCTCGAGCCTGTCCTGCGAGTGACACGGAGCGCCCGGCTCTCGCGGAGTCCACCCGGCGCCTCCGTGCCGCGCTGGATCACCGCGATCGTCCGTGGTGGCACCGGCGCGAGGTGTGGGGGGAGTCTGGCAGGGAGAGTAGCGCGGGGGCTGCGTGCGTAATGCGCTGCAGTCGAATCGCAAGATTGACCTCTGTTTATCCAGGGAAGGCTGAGGCATCGTGCTGTTTCAGGAGGGGCCTGCATTGGGATGTTTGGTCAACTCCTCATGACCGAGTTTGGCTTCCCGTGGGAGGGGAGCGAAGGGCCCGGAGAAAACACGCCATGATTACAGGAGTTCGACACCCCGCACAGATGGATTCACAAACCCAACCATTGTACGTACCGCACGTGTCTGAACCGCCTCGTGCAGCCCAGCGCGGCCTGGCAGTTTCGCACATCTCTACGTGATCCACCAACCCTCGCCTCCACAGCACAGGATCGGAGTTGGTTGACCATACTTCACTACTCTGGGGCTGGAGAGAAGTGGGAAAGGGGGGAGCAAGGACCGGTTCGAACGTCGCTCAACGAATTGCTAGGCCTGCCAAGCACCATCATTGCCCGGGGGAACGCCGATGTCATCTTGACGTGCAAAGCATGCTGGGGGGGAATTCCTCCTAAGTTGCTGCTGCTGTGCGAGGGACGGTGCTCCCGGGGGAAGGTTGCTGTGGTTGTTGTTGTGGTTGTGGTTGTTGTTGTGGTTGTTGTTGTTGTTGTGGTTGTTGTTGTGGTTGTGCCCGCGGGCTGGAGGCGCTTGTGCTGGGACCGTTCCTCTGCGGCGGCCGCCGCCAGCGGCCAGGGCCTCCTGGCTCCCCGCCGAGTGTTCTCGAGCTCGCTGGCTCGCCGGCCAACCCGAGCAGTCACGGGGCCTCGTCACCGTTGTCACGGGAAGCGTTGTATTTGTGTGTGGAGTGACATGGAGCTGCACGCGCACGTGCGGACAAGCGGCTGATTCGTGACCTTGCCCGCCCTCGGTGCCAATTGGTATCGCATGCTGGCCTGGGACTTCCCTAGGTCGGCTCGGACAAGATTCCAGCGTGCGTGGTTGCATTCCTTACCTCCGCCACGCCACTCTCTCTTTCTCTCTCCCACCCACCCACCCCTGTGGCCGTGTCGGCCCAAGTGAAAACTCACAACAACACTGTCTGGTGGAAGGACAACAAAGTAATGGGGAGAGTAGTCGCAGGAAGGGTTTCGAAGCGTGGGCCCGGTGTGCGCCGCCCAACCCCACGGGAGCCGCTCGGCTCGGGCGGAGCGCCGCTCGTCCGCTGCAGCGGCCCACGGCGCTGCCGTCCCCGGTTCGGCTTCCTCGATCGCGGACGATCGCCCCGCGCGTCGTTCCGCCCGACGTTTTGTTGTGCGTGGCCGGGAGCTTCTGCAAGAAACGAATCGATCGCCGCCCTATAAAACTGTCTGGGCTCCTGGCGCCAAGCGTCGGGACGCGCATTGCCGAGCGACGTGCTCGGGCGCTCCGCGGCTAACCCGTAGAGTCACTTCTCAAAGTTAAAGTTTGTTCCCTTCCAAGATCAATATTTCCCATTGCCAACCATGCAATGCAAGGGAATTTACCCCGGGCAGAGTTTATCTGATGCCAGCGAGGGTTGTGATTTGTAGCTTTTTAATGTCGCCAAGTTGTGGTTTCGGATTCGCGCTTTGCTCTGTGGGTGCCCGAGTTCGTTTCAAGCTTCAATTTGTTTAATTAGCCGGAGGAGACGAGGGTAGAAGTCTCGATTGCAAGCGTGGACTGGTCCCCAAAATAAAAAAATAAAAACAGTTCAAATAAGCTGCAGCAATGAAGCAAATAAGCAAAGAGAAATCTGTGCAAATAAAACTGCGTCCAATTGGGAAATTGAGGATATTGCACAAACGCAGTTCGGTGTTAATTAACAAATTGCCTGCAGCGTGCGGCGAGTCGGCTCGGGCAGATTTGCGTTGCGCCCGATCAGAGCCCAGTTACAAAGTTAACTTAGAGAAACATTTAAAAGATATAAGGGGGTGACTATTGTGCTCTTGTGGAAACACACGAGGGGGGGGGGGGTGCATGCTCAGGCGTCCGTGGTGCACGCTGCCCTACGACTCGGAAGAGCGGCGGTGATGACACCGCGCGTCTCCTTTGATGTGCCACTTCCATCGCACCGCCCCCCCGCTGGCGAACACCCAGGGCGTGACGACGCCATGATTCACGGATTAATATGAAAGCTGCGGTTTTTCTGGGAGCTTCAGCCGGGGCACACTCGGTGAGCTGGCAGGGCCCCTCCCTCGGGCAGCCCCGCCTACTTTACAGCAGCTACGCCCACTCGTGCACTAGCCCCTCCCACTCGTGCACTGGCCCCTCCCGCTGGTGCACTGGTGCACTAGCCCCTCCCGCTGGTGCACTGGCCCCTCCCACTCGTGCACTGGCCCCTCCCACTCGTGCACTAGCCCCTCCCACTCGTGCACTAGCCCCTCCCACTCGTGCACTGGCCCCTCCCGCACGGTGAGTGACCCCGCTGTGGACAGAATTAGGACATTGACCTTGACCCTGATAATTTGGCATGTCGGTTCGGCGCAGCTTATCCGCACTACCGTTTTGCAATCATAGCCCGGAGTGTGTGTGTGTGGGGCCAGCAGCCCCATTTCAAAATCATAGACTGGATTGCCCACGAGTTCCTCAACCGGATTCTCACTGCCCCCGTAGCAACGTGTGAGTGCCAGAGGTGTGGACTCGAGTCATGTGACTTGGACTCGAGTCAGACTCGAGTCATGAATTTGATGACTTCAGACTCCACTTGGACTTGCATAACAATGACTTTGTCCTACCTCTGAGGTGTGGACTCGAGTCATGTGACTTGGACTCGAGTCAGACTCGAGTCATGAATTTGATGACTTCAGACTCGACTTGGACTTGCATAACAATGACTTTGTCCTACCTCTGAGGTGTGGACTCGAGTCATGTGACTTGGACTCGAGTCAGACTCGAGTCATGAATTTGATGACTTCAGACTCGACTTGGACTTGCATAACAATGACTTTGTCCCACCTCTGAGGTGTGGACTCGAGTCATGTGACTTGGACTCGAGTCAGACTCGAGTCATGAATTTGATGACTTCAGACTCGACTTGGACTTGCATAACAATGACTTTGTCCCACCTCTGGTGAGTGCAGTTAGGTGAGAGGTGTTCTGTGAGTGGCGAGTGTTTATTGGCGAGTGGCGAGGGTCAGGTGTCGTGTGCGAGCGCCACGTGACCCTGTCTGTAGGACGGAACGACGCGGGCACGCGCCTGACGCGGATTTCACGGTCGCGCGTTTCCCGGCGGGTCGCCCGCCATGAAGTCGTCCGACGTTTCGCTCCGCGTGCCAAGCGGGGAGCTTCCTTCGGGAGGAGGGGGGGAACCGAGCCGCTCTATTAGATTATCGGAGAAGTTCCCGGTTGGGCGGCGTGGTGGAGGGGGAGGGGCACGCCAAGCCCTACCACCACCACCGCGTGCCTCTGAGTTATTTATACGGGGGTGGCGGGGGGGGGAGATCGTAAATCACTCGAAGCCCCACCGGGCGGTAGCAGGGCTGTCGCTGCTGCTGTACGCGTGTGAATGCGTGCGCGCGTCGATGGACCCCCCCCCCGCCTCCCCTCACCCCCATTTTAATCAACTAAATGGATGATGTAATCAGTCGTGACGGTTGTTTGTGTTGGTTGTGTGAGCCTGCCTGTGCAACCTCGTCAACCTACTTGCTCCACTCTCGTACCCCAACCGTCTCCCAGCGGCCCCGAAGTTTTTATTACACGCTTTCTTTTAACTCACTCTGTCTGTTGTTATATCCTCAAATCTTGTAACTCAATTTTAACCCACTTCCCAATGTGGTATCGACTGCAAACTTGCTATACTTATGTCATACTCATGACAATTCTATATTGTATCATAAAAAATAAAAATATATGTTTTTAAACATTCTTTTTTTACATGTTATGTTTCGGCTTGGGTCTAATTGTCCACGGTCAACTGAGGTTGGCTGTAATTGGCCACGGTCCCTTACGTCATGGCAAGCTTCGGGGCCACTTCCTGGACTCGTGGAGTTCTGCCATTACTAGTACATTTCATAAAAGCGTGTTTTAAAAAAAACAGTTTTTTAATATTACTTATTTAGCTGTTGTTGAAGCGGAGCCCCGTTGGTTTTACCACTTGGCGGCCGACCGCACATCCATTGCCTCGCGAAGCCGGGAAACCCCCCGGTGCAAGCCACGCCCGGCGCTACGTCACCCAGCGGCGCCCATCACCTCCCGTCCTGCGACACGCTCGTGCGTGGGAACGTAGGCGAGGCTTGTTTTTCCCAACCGCGATAATCGGTGGAGCAATTCGATTGCTTAATGCGAGCGATGGCACAGCGCGTAGCTCTGAATCGCCACCCGCTCGCCGATGCCTCTGTGATCCACCAACCCCCAGCCGTTCGTCGTCGCTGGATGAACGGCGCTTGAGGGCCCCCCCCCTCGGCGTAACGATTGTGTCATCTGTTTGCTCGCGGTTGATGGCGCGGGCCGGTCGCCACCACGGGGTGTCCAGTCAAAGTCTACGTGCTCGACGAACGTGGGTGTACCCTGGTTCGGATATGACCATACTTCACCTCGCCGGTCAGTGCGGGGGTTGGTGAATGTTGCGCCGTCGCCCGCCAACGATGATCACCGTGGCCGGGAATCGAACCGAACTCGCCGGCTTCACAGCGCCAGCGCTCCCTGTGGCCGTTCGCGCGTCCGGCCGCCGCTCGTGAAACGAGATGGCGTCGCCCACCCTGATTGGCCGTGCAAGGGACGGCGGTTCGCGTGCGGCGAGCGTGTGCTCTCGGCCGCCGCGCCACCGCTCCCCGTGCCGTCGTTGGGGGCCGCGCTCCTGCGCAGGAAATAATAAATTGGCGGCACCCACGGGAACTCTCGCCGCGCTCCTTCAGACGCTCCTCCGGAGCAGCCGCGAACGTCGTCCAGCGGTCGCGACGCAGACGCGCGCGCCGCTCGTCCGCCGGAGATGTTGACGAACGCTCTCGAGTCTTTGATGTTGAGATGTAAAGTCGGATGTAGGCGACGTTGAGGCCATCATCATCATCGCCCGGGGCGGTTGGGTCAGCCGAGTGTTACGGCAGCACGTTACGAGTTGTTATTCCCGCTCTTTCTCAACAGGTAAATCGTAACGATGCTTTCGGGTGGGAAACGTTCCCCCACAGTGAGACTTCGGTGACTCTGCCCCAGCAGTTGTAACGCGACGCGTGGCTACCCCCCGTCACCAGTTGGGGTTCTTTGTGGCTTAGACGGCCGTGTGGGTTGTGTACCCTCTACCACCCGACACGATCAAGCCGATCGAGCCGTCACCCCGACAAACACCCCCCCCCCCCCCATCGGTTCTTGTTTTTCGGAAAAAGCCGGTGGTTGTGAGCGAGGCACGGTGCGGCCACGGCTCCGTACGGCGTTCCGCTGGTGATGGCACCCCGCGGTGTCGTCATCGTCGTCAGCCCTCGAGTGATCAACATATTCAGAATCTTTATTTATCTTGGAGAAATCGATGGGCTATGCAGCTTTTTTTTTTTACAGATGTCCAGGAGGGGGTTGGGTCAGAAAGTTACAACAGCAAACAATGCGGAAAAAACCGATCGGAGTGCAAATCACTGAAAATAATTACGTAAAAATAGATAAAGTGTACACATTTAAAATACACACATTCTCAAGATTTGGCAAGGCAGCAAAACCACAGCAAGAAACAGTCCCAGACCACACGAAGACAACAACAAGAACACAGTCGCTTAATACAATGGCACATTAAAGTTTAACAAATCACAATCTAATCTTCTGCTTCAGGATATTTTTTAAGGAAGATTTACGATGTTAAGGGAGGAAGCAAAGTTGTTCCAAAACATTGTTGCTGCAATGGGAGAGGCTTTGTCACGATATCCAATTCTTGTTCTTGGGATAGTTCGAAGGCAATTAGATGAACGTCTTTGGTTTCTTGGGGTTGGCAATGGGGGTTAATGAAATAGCTATCGCGCAGATTTGCCAATGAGGATTTTATGAATGAGCAGGGCCCGATGTAGATTTCGTCTTGCATCAAGTGATGTGAGAGATTGGATTCTAAGGGCCCTCAAGGCTGTGGCTGTGTCGGGTGGTGGAGGGCATTGGCTGTAATTGACATCATCACATCGACCCGACGTAACCTGAAACTAAACTAGAAACTATTTTTTTTTACCAGCTCAGTGGGACTTAGCTATATAGATCTTTTTTTAGAATACTTTAGAATCGTGTTTCTAAATGTGGAGGGAAAATCTGGAGGCCCCAGAGAAAAAATCCACACGAAATGGAGAGAGAGAGACACGCAGACTCCAAATATACAGCAGCAGCAGGCGTCTGGGTCGGGAGTGAACCCACGCTCTCCCGTATACCAGGCGAGGTAGTCAACATCTCCTAGCCACCGCCACACTCGTGATGAATCGTGTCGGTGTCATCCGTGGTGCACTCAGCCTCGCAGCGTGGCTTCCGCTTCCCGCTGGGAGCTCTATGGGAGCTCTATGGGAGCTCTATGGGAGCTCTATGGGGAGCTCTATGGGTTTCTGTATGGGAGCTCTATGGGGTCGCTGCGAGCTGTGCGTTTGAGCGGGCGTGCCCCGTCTCGCGCAGGAGGAGATAATCCGGGGGGAGCGGGGGACGGGACGGGTCGAGGCGGCGATTAATTCAGAGCCGCGAGGCGCAGCCACCGGATTCTCCCTCCCTCGCTCGCTCTCTCTTTATCTCTCTCCCTCGCTCTCTCTTTATCTCTCTCCCTCGCTCTCTCTTTATCTCTCTCCCTCGCTCTCTCTTTATCTCTCTCCCTCGCTCTCTCTTTAATCCCCCGTGCCTTTGATCGCGCGCGGCGCTCATACCTGGGGGATGAGGGGAGGCTGGAGGAGGTGGTGGTGGAGGGTATAGGAGAGGGAGGAGGAGGAAGAGAAATGGGAGGGACGGGACGTGGGGGAGACGGAGTTGGAAAGATAAAATTGGAGGAAGCGGGCGGCAAAGAGAGAGCACAACGACAGAGACGATGGAAGAGGCCAGAGAGAGAGAGGGAGGTTCGGAGGGCCGCAGTGGAAATGGGAGAGGGGGTCGACGTCGAGAAGGAGAGAGAGAGAGGGGGCAGTTTTACCGCCTGTGAACTCGACAGCTACGCCCGCACTCGTGGGGGGGGGGGGGGGGGGGGGAATAACCTTGGATGAAAATGTAGCTGCAGAGAAATGGGAAGAGAGAGATGGGAAATGAGAGATTGAAGTAGTGAGAGAGAGAGGGAGGAGGAGAAGAGGTGCGGTAACGCTCCGAGCCGGCGCGACTGAACACGCAGGGGCCGTGCGGGCCCTGTGAACTCGCGAGCGGCCAACTCTGCCCCGACTCCACTGCAGCGCTAGGGGCCTTCCCCCACGTTATTTGACCATACTTCACCACCACCACCACGCTGGGCGTCGCGGTGCCTGCGCTGTCGCTGCCGCCACTGCCGCGCATGCTCTCGGTCGTCCTCGTCGTAGCGGAGCCGCCGAGCTCGACGGGGCCTCGGCGGCGAGCGCTCCATGTCCCCGGCCTCGTCGGCAGCCCCGAGGTGCGAGACGGCGGATAGCCGCGTCGCGGTTACCGGCGTTTGATTGCAAACGCTGGAAATCGATTTTTTTCGCCCCTCGCAATTTAGCCTCTCGTGCCGTCTCGCGTTTGGTGAGCCACGCGGGACGGCGCCGTGGTGACGCTCGCTCGCTCGCGGCTCCACCGCAAGAAGCACCCGGGTTCGATTCCCAACTCGGGGGCCTTGTCTGCATTTTGTCTGTTGTGTGCGGATTACTTCTGGGCTCTCTGGTTTCCTGCCACAGCTGAAACAAAAAGAACAAAAAACCCCATTCAATGTCACAGGTATTGGCCAACCATCCCAAAGCTGCAACAGATTCGTCAACAGGGATTGCATGGAAAAACAGGAGGACTCGGGGGGGGGGGGGGGGGGGGGAAGCCACCGGACCACGGAGAGCGAGACACGCAAACTCCAAATATACAGGGTTGGCGAACCCACGACCTCCTGCATACCAGGCGAGGTGGTTAACATCTTGTCACCGTGCTATTGGCCAGACAACATCCCAATACTCTGAAGAGTTACCTGCAAATTACTCAACAGGGATTATGCAGCAGTAGCAACAACGTCGCCCCTCTACTGCGATGACTTGGCAGGACCCGAAAGAGACTTGAGACTCGACGAGGCGTTCCTGGCCAAACGAGTGTGGCATTAACAATAAATAATTATCTCAGGTGCACCATTATGTACGTAAAGTGTATCGTGGGCAGTTCCATAAATTGTTCAAAACTCACGGCCAGTGTCCAGCATCGCTCTGATAGCGCACGTGGGGGGGGTACCATATGTCAAGCTTTTTAAATAGGGGGGCCCTGCATTTCCTCTGAAATTAATCACCCCCACCGCCTGGGCCGCCGGTGACGGTTCCCCGACGAGCACGTCGCCGCGTGGCCGTGTCTCGGGACAACACACGGCAGGCGGACGCTCACCACGTGGGCACCGCGGTGGCTAGGAGATGTTGACTACCTCGCCTGGTATGCAGGAAGTCGTGGGTTTGATCCCGACCCTGACGCCTGCTGCGGTATATTTGGAGTTGGCGTGTGTCTCTCTCCACGGTCGCGTGGAATTTTCTCCGGGTCCTCCGGTTTTTCCCTTCACTTAGAATCAACATGACGCGTTTAGAGTGTTTGACTGCTGTACATTTTCTCATGATAAGCCACTTCTGTGAGCTGTCATTTGTGGCCAGGTCGCTTCTGAAAAAAGAACTACGTAGCTCCGTGGTCTTTGCCTGGTAAAATAAAAATAGTTAAAGGTTTTTTAAACATTTACTTTTACTATTCCGCTTGTTAACCTCGCAAATCCTCTCAAGATTCAGGAGGGTGTTGCTAAGTTGTTTGCAACAGCAGGGGGTGATGTTGTTGTCGCTATTGTGTATAATCCCAAATGAGTAATTGGCACGTAAGTTTTCAGCATTGGGATTTTTGGTCAGCACCAGTTACGTTAGTTTAACACGTAGTAGGCTTTCGCGACCAATATTATCCATAATAAACGTTTTTGGGTTAGATCGGGTTATTTATAAATGTGTCGTAACCCTCCACCACCCGACACGGCCAATCAGCGAAATAGTGTCACGTTGACAAAAGACAAATTAGTTCACTACTTTAGCCCACCAGTGTGTTGAAGAGTAAATCCACAACATGTACAGTATTTGAGTCGTACGACGTTTCGCTGGTAATCACATCCAGCATCATCGGGCAATTCGCCAGTTGCGTTGTTAGATCTTTTGAGCTATGGGGAGGAGAGCCCGGAGGAGGGGGGGGAACCCCATGGCCAACGGGGGGGGGAAGGCGCCCCAGTTCGGGAATCGAACCCAGGCTCGTCCTGCTGTGCGGCACGAGCACAGCCAGCCACAGCTTCATCATCAGACAATTCGCCCCCTCCTCGCGGTGTCGGATAGTAAAACTAAACTATTCCCATCAGTCACGCAGACTTTTGGGAGTGGTTTATTTTCTTTCAGCAGCAGCAGCAGCAGCAGCGGCTCAACACGAGGAAACTGGGCCGGTTTTGACCTTCGGTGTCTCATCAGCAGCCAGGCTCGCTTACCTTTCCTATCCTTTACACTCCTATGATGTTTTAGCGTTGTTGTTGTCGTGACGTTGTGACTCGCCCCTACTGGACATCTGGGAAAAAGAGCTTCACAGCTCATCGGATTCCTCCAGGAAAAAATCATCACTCCGATTCCAATTCTGCTTGTACCGTTGCTGGTGAGGCGAGCGGTTCGCCGATTCTCGCGTGGAACCGTTCCCCCCTCCCGTTCCCCCCTCCCGTTCACCCCTTCCGTTCACCCCTTCCGTTCACCCCTCCCGTTCACCCCTCCCGCTCTCCTCTCCGTCTCTGCACCTCGCCGCCTGTGGCTCAGCCGGCGCGGAGGAGCCGCGAGCGATTTGCGCTGAGCGGGTAACTCCCGGCGCTGCCCTCGCCGTGCCGGGCCGGTAGCCACCCCCCCCAACCCCCCCCAACCCCCCCAACCCCCCCAACCCCCCCAACCCCCCCTGCCGTGTTGACTCTCGGCTTAGGTGCCTCCTCCTCCTCCTCTTCGTCCTCGTCGTCGTCGTCGTCTGTGTCAATAACGCCTGAGCTGTTTGAAGGCGGCGGCGCTGCTCATTGTTGACAGTTCTGTGGTAACGCGCACGTACACACACACACGTGTACACACACGTGTACACATGCACGTACACACACACGTACACATGCACGTACACACACACGTACACACGTGTGTACACACACGTACACACGTGTGTACACACACGTACACACGTGTGTACACACACGTACACACGTGTGTACACACGTACACACACAGGTCGGGTGCGTGCGTGTGTGTCTGTGCGTGTGTGCATGCGTGTGTCTCTGCGTGCAAAGGCTATACGGGGGATCTTTGTCTCTGTGTGTCGGTGTGTGCCAGGAAATTTCTAAATCCGCTTCTGGGTTGCCGGGTTCATGGCGTCATGAGGGGCGCCGCGGTTGCCGGGAGATGTTCACTCCCTCGCCTGCTACACAGGAGGCCATGGGTGCAATCCCAACGCCGACTCCTGCATATTTGGAGTTTGGGTGTCTGTCTCCCTGCGGTCGCGTGAACTTTTCTCCGGGTCCTCCAGTTTTTCCCTCCGCATTTAGAAGCGCGCGTTTAAAGCATTTGTCTGCTACACGTGATGTACATATGTCCGTTGAACTTCTTTCGCACCGTACATAGCCAACCGTGCTAATCGTAGGCGCAAGCGCAGGTGGTGCACGATCGCTGCAGGCTGGCTCGCGTGTCTGCAGTGCGCACTTTTTAATCCGCGCGGCACCTTCGTGCGAATCGGAGATGCCATGGGTTCGGTCGGGCGAGTGACAGCGCCCTGGCCCACAGTGGCGCAAGGCAGGAGAGCCTCGGGCCGAGGTTTGTGTTTGGCATCGACCATGGTGTTAGCCGTGTGTGGAGTAACGCTCGTTCACGATCACTTCCAGCTCGTCTGTCGGCCTACTGCTGGTGGAAGGCCTCTATCCTGTGCTGTGTCGGTCATGGGGGTTGTTCAGCCAAACTTCAGCATGCCGTGCGGGACTCCGCGTTGCTAAAGAGAAGCCGGAGAAGGCAAAGTGACGGGCACCGACGGACAGAGATGACGATCCCGCAGAGCTCGAGAGAGAGACACACCGCTCTAGAGAGAGATGCAGATTTGCACTGAGCGGAGGAGAGGAGAGAGAAATATTACTTTACAGAGGGAGGGGAGAGAGTAAAATATACCACGGTGTCTAATCTGTCCACGCCGGGTTGGCGATGGTGCCTCCAGTGTGCACGTCACACCCCGCATCGATCTCATACTTTAGCCATATTTTGTAGAACTATCGATATAATTACCCTGTGCGTTACACCCCAGTTGTATTGCCAGGATGATTTCAAAACATAGACTGAGGTTGCTTAGTTTTTGGAACAGCCCAGGTATAATGATGACGATGAGAAGCTGGTGGTGGTGGTGCAGGTGGTGGTGCAAGTGGTGGTGGTGGAGGAGGTAGTGATGGGTGGGACCCGTGTGCAGGGTGGAGGAGGGCAGGCCACAGAGACGACGGGCCATGGAGGGGCACCCTGGGGGAAGGGAGATGCTGGCAGCGGTGGTGGTGGTGCGGGGAGCGGTGGTGCAGCGGTTAGCGCGCTGCGCTATGAACCCAGGGACCCGAGTTCGATTAAGGCCAACACCATTGACGAGTATTTGAACTGATCCTGGGGTTCCCTGGGTCGACTTAGCCTCAAATTAGTACCTGGTGCGGTGTGTAAAAACATCGACGCTGGGGAGACAAAGGCGGCCGGGCGTGGTTCTGGCCACCCACCCCCCTCGTGTGCCCTGCCGGCCTTCACAGGTGCTTCTCGCTAACAGCACTTGGCCCAGCAGTCTTGTCAGGCTACACGGGGGATCTTTGTCTTTGAGACTGAGGGGGACCTATGGCCTCGCAAAGTTACCGATGCAACAATTTAGCGCCGGCGTACGAGCTGAATCCGTCCCTCCATCTCTACGGTGAACGTCGTCTCCCGAGGGCGTTCTCTTCTTTGAGACACCGTGCACCTCCACCGCCGGCCGTGGAGGTATAGACGGCACGGCCACGTGCTGTCTCTATGGTCACCGTGCCGTCTCTACACCGCGCGTGTCCTCTGATCCACGCGCTCCTCTCTCCGTCTCTCGGGAGTCATTCGCAGCGTGCGCCCCCCCTCTCTCTCTCCACGCTTCTGCGCGCACTTTTCAGCCGTTGTTCCACCGTCCTTCGCCGGTGCCCGTGCAGGGACTCTCTTCTTCTCGCGAGGGTCGTCGTCCGGGCTCCGGCGGCACGGACAGGCCGCGATGGGCGCCGCTAGGCGAGGGCGAGCGGCCGTGGATCGCGGGGCGGAATGTGTTTTTGTGGAAAGCTGGTGCCACCGTGGCACATTCCGCGGGGCCCGTGGATCACATCCCGCCGCTTCGTGTTGATGCTCGCGGTTCGGCTCGCTAACGCTGCCCCCCCCTCCCCGCCCACCTCCCCGCACGCAACGCTTCTCGCGTTCTCGTGCCGGTGGAGCGAGCAACTCGCTGCAAATGAGACGTTAAATACCGGATTTTCTTGCCGAGCAGAAGGAGCGTTTTTTTGACGGGCGAATTGCGGCTTTATTGTGACCAGGTCAAGAGTGGAGTGAGTGAGCGATCCGGTTGGCAGGTGCACGGGTGGGTGGATGAGCGGGTGGGCGGGCGGGTGGGTGAGCGGGTGGGCGAGCTGGTGGGTGGGTGAGCGGGTGGGCGAGCTGGTGGGCGAGCTGGTGGGTGGGTGAGCGGGTGGGTGGACACGAGCCACCACTGCTCTATTAAAACTATCACGGCCACATGTTCACGGATAGCCAATCGCGTGACCCTGCCCATCGATAGCTGCAGCGCAGTCCAAACTCCGCGGTCCGGGATCCGTACCTCGCCCCGTGTGCTGCAGATCGCTCTGTCGGCTGGAGCAGGTGGCACGTGAGTGACTTGTAGTAGCCACAGCGATATGAATACTGGATGTGGTGTGCCGAGTGCCGACTCCGATATTGAAGCCCTGGCTGCAGCTGGACAGGTTGTTCTTGGCATTGGGACGAATCGAAGACGCGCGCCAAGGAGGTGATGTCACGCCACGTGGCTGCGGTTGTGACGTTCCCCGTGTGGTCACCCCAATGAGATGCGAGTCTCCGTGACAGATCACGGCGTTTGACCATACTTCACCACGCTGGTCAAAGTGGTTTTGCAAACAGAGGGGAACCCATTACCGGTTCAGGAACCGCTGACATTTGCTACGGCCGTGAATCGGGTCGCAGGGCACGTCAATCACTGCTCCGCCGCTCCACCCCAGGGTCATAGCGTGCGCTCTGGGGTCGCGGCAAGCGATGTCCGGTGTTTCGGTGCCACGTGCTGGGAACTTCTTCGGAACGTTTTTGGTTGAAAAAGGATTCTGTTCCTGGGGACGCTCGCTGCACGGTGAGCAAAACGTCGGACATTGTGCGGAACGACACGGACTGCGACGCGAAGGCGCGGGGTTTCCTCCTGGTTCTCCGGTTTGCTTTGATAAAAACTAAAACCCCATGAAATGTAACTGCACGATATTGAACTAAAACTAAACGTGGAGGGTGGAAAAACCGGAGGACCCGGAGAAAAATCCACACGACCACGAGGAGAGAGACGCCGCAAACTCCAAATATACAGCAGCAGGCGGCAGGGTTGGGATCGACCCCACGACCTCCTGCATACCAGGCGAGGCAATTAATAGTTAATATCCCGCCACGGTGCTATTGGCCAAACCACATCCCACTACCGAAGAGTTTCCTGCAAATTACTTGGCAGGAATTACGCAGCAGTAGCCCCCTAACCCGCCTGCTGCGAAGACCTGGCAGGAACCTCCTGAGAATGACTCCTGAGACTCGGTGTGGGGCTCCCTGGGTAATCGAGACGAATGGTGGCGTCAGGGCCGAGAGAGAATTGTGCTGCGGTGTTTGTGTGACGTGTGTGGAGTTGATGCGTTGCGTGGTGTGAGTGTACGCAGTGTTCGGTGAGCGGTAGAGTTCGATTCCCGCTCACGGCCAACACCGGTGACGATTTCCTGAACTGGTCCTGGGCGTCCCCTAGGTCGACTCAGCCTCAAATGAATACCTGGTGCGGTGTGTCGTAAGCATCGCCACTCGGGAGACAAAGGCGGCCGGGCGTGGTGCTGGCCACCCACCCCCTCGTGTGCCGTGCCGGCCTTCATAGGTGCTACTCGCTAACAGCACTTGCCGCAACAGTCTGTTAAGGCTACATGGGGGATCTTTGTCTTTGTGAGAGATGAATTGACGAAGCCGCCGGAGCCCCGCGGTGGTGTAAACGACGTGAAATGTGATACGCGTGCTGTACTCACTCACTCACGCTCACTCACTCACGCTCACACTCTCACGCACACACTCGCACTAACACACCTTCGCATTAACACTCATTTAAACACTCGCACACACACGTATACACACGTACACATGCACACACACAAGTACACACACGCGTACGTGCATGGTGTTTGGCACTGACAATGGAAGAAGGCATGCACAGACTCACACGGTAACAGCAGCAGCGGCAGCAATAATCACCACGACGGCTACATTGACGATGCCTAACCGGTCGTTCATGATAAATTACTCTGCGACAAAAATAGCAAAATAAATAATAAAGGACTGTGTGTGTCTGTGTGTGTCTGTGTGTTTAGAGTTGTTTTGTTATTTCGTGCGTGGTAGACCCGAGTTCGATCCCCGGCCAGGGCCGACATGTGATGTATCCCCGCACCATTCCCGGGCCTCCACTAGGTCGACTCGGCCCTGAGTTGCCCGGGGAGACAAAGGTGGCCGGGTTTGCTGCCGGTCACGCACCCAGCCCGTGCACCGTGCCGGCCCTGACAGCTGCTCGCTAACGGCATCACCTCAACCGTCTGTGTGGGACACAAAAGGGGAGCTTGCGTCCTTTAAAGTGGGCCTCATTTAGCTCGTCTTGGCCTCAAATGGGTGCCTGGTGCGTTCCCCTGAATGTTGCCGATGGGGAGACAACAGCGGCCGGGCCCCCAGTGCCGCTTCGCTACCAAAAGCGCCTCCACCTCCACAAGATGACGAAGACGACTAAGCTGGGAAATCATCGCGATTTACTCAAGTGCCCTGTGGGGCATTGATCATTAGTTGTGAAGAGTCGAATTAACACCCCCCGCACCCCCATACTCACTCCTCCCACCGGTCATGGTGGTGGCAGTGGTGATGGCAGTGGTGGCAATGATGATGGCGGTGTTGATTGTGGTGATGGCAGTGGTGATAGCGGTGGTGATAGTGGTGGTGATGATGGTGTTGATGGCAGTGATGATGGTGCTGATGGCAGAGATGATGGCGGTAGTGATGGCAGTGATGGCAGTGGTGATAGCGGTGGTGATAGTGGTGGTGATGATGGTGTTTATGGCAGTGATGATGGTGCTGATGGCAGAGATGATGGCGGTGGTGATGGCAGTGGTGGCAGTGGTGATTGCGGTGGTGATGTTGGCGGTCGCAGCGATGGTGGTGGTGGTGGCATCCCTGGCTTTGGCCGCGTTGAAGTTTTCTCGATCTTGTGATCTGGGTGGCTTTAGGCGTCGGAGCGCCGAGCCGGTCCCGCTGAGGTTCTGGGATCGAATCCGGGGTGTCCAACTCCCCGTGGCTGAACGGGGTTCTCAAGAGTCGCGAGTCGATGGTTTCGGACGGGTCGGCAAAGGGCCGCATCATGTAAATATTATGTTTCATCAGATGTTCAGATTCATTCGTCTGAATTCCAGCTGTCAGAGATAAGACAATTATCCAACTGGCGTGGGACAGGCAGCAGCAGCAGCAGCAGGGCCCCTCGTGCGGATAACAAATCACTTGAATTCAGCAGTAGTTCTATGGCATCAATTCCCAGAGGCTCTTCCGTGACTGGGGGTTTGGGTGATGCACCGTTGCCCTTGAGAGTTCTAAATGGGACGTGTTTTAAGCACAGCAGCAGCAACAACAACGACGATGATGTTGATCACGTGTCTGTTGTGGATGCGTGTAATGCAGCTAGTGTGCGCATGTCTTTGTGCACGCGTGTGGAGACTGGTGGCGCAGAGGTTAGTGAACCGAGCATCAAGCCGATGATCCGAGCCACGGCTGACATCAGTGGCGAGCGCTATCTGAGCCGATCCCGATCAACACCTGTGAAGATTATCTGAACTGGTCCTGGGCCTCCCCTAGGTCGGCTCGGCCTCATGAGTACCTGGTGTGGTGTGTAAACATCGCTACTGGAGAGACAAAGGCGGTCGGGCGTGGTGCTGGCCACCCACCCACCCCCCCTCGTGCGCCGTTTCGGCCTTCGCAGGCGCTACTCGCTTAACAGCACTTGCCCCAAACAGCCTGTGAAGGCTACACGGGGGATCTTTGTCTTTGTGTGCGCGTGCACGAGGGTGTGCGTGCACCTGCGATTCACGAGGTATTTGCTGTAACGAAGCTGTCAGCGCCGCGCTGGCTGATAAGCCTCACGGTTCAGCCTCTGACTTTAGGAATCAAAAAGGCCGATGCACCCCCCCCCCTCCCATTCTCTCACCCACGTGCCGACGTGCGTTGCTCCTCATCGCCACATCTCTCGCTCTCTCGCGCGTCCGCTTTTGTCAACCGCTGCTCAATGGTGGGGGGTGGTGGTGGTGGCGGGGGGGAGTTGATCTTTCGCTTTGTTCCGGGCGTGTTTTTCGACGAGGACGATGAGGAGGCTCTCGGTGAAGCGAGCTCGAGTGCCTTTTTATTTTCTAGAATCGGCCGCTCGATGCGGCGAGCCCCCCCCCCCCTCAATAACAAGATGACGACATGCTGGGAAATCATCGCGATATACTGTCAAGTGCCCTGTGGGGAATTGTTAATTAACTCTGAAGAGCCGAATTAACCCTCCACCACCACCCCCACTCCTCCTGATCCCTCTCGCTCTCGTTTGAAAACTAAACTATTAAACTATTTTTTTTACTTTAGCAGGTAAGGCCCCACTGAGCTACGTAGCTATTTTATCAGAAGCGACCTGGCCACAAATGAAAGCTCAACGAAGTGGCTTATCGCGTGGAAATGTATTGCAGCAAATTACTCTCAACGTGCATTTCTAAGTATCACTCTCTCACCTCCTCTGTAAAAGGGTAATAATGGTGCATGGCCCTTGGTCAATCCACTGCTGGATAAAGGCCTCCCATGTGGTCTTGGTCTCCTAGCGCAGTGCGCTAACCACTGTGCCACCGCTCACACCTTGAGTTCATGTCCTGCAGTGTTGTCATTTTTATTAAACTTTCTCGTTTAAGACAATTTTGTTGAGTGTGTTATTCTCTATCGTGAATTGATTTTCCGTGATGTAATATATTTATGTATAGACTCGTGTTATATTTTCTGTGTTTTCATGTCGGAGTCGAGCGGCATAGCGGCGCGGGCGGCATGGTCGGCACGGTGCCTGGCGCATGGAACTAAACGGGGAGCCCCCATGCCCCCTCCCCCCTTTCGTATCCCCCCGGCACCCGGGTCCCTCTGGCTCGCCGGGCCCCGGTGCGGTTGCACCGCGCTCGACGGCCCTGCGTGGGCGCCGGCGATTTGGCGAGAGGTGCCGGCGGTCACGGCGACGACCGAAGTTGGCGTTCGTGCCGTTGGTGGTGGTCGGGCGCGGCGGCGATGCCCCTCGCGGCGTTCCCGCTGGCCACGGGCTGGGCTCGGTGGCGTTACCGGCGGCGTGGGTCATAGCTGGTCGCGAAGCATGGCGGTGAAGTATGGCGGTGAAGTTTGGTTGTGCAGAGTTGGCTAGGGGGCTCCAGGGGGGGGGGGGGGGGCAAGCTTGCACCGGTGGGCCGGCGCCGCCGAGAGGCCAGGGTTCGAATCCGAGTTTCAGCCGCCACGCTTGTGAGGCGCCGCGAGGTCACGGTGGTCTCGGCGGGGGTCACCGATCAGTCCGGTTGCGCCCCGCAATTCGGGCCAGATCGCAGCCCCAGCAACGCAAAGTGTCGGCGGTTTGAGCGCCGTGCCACCGATCAACTGCGGGAGGAGCCGGTGGGGTTGGGACGGCGATCGAAACGGCGCTCCCGAGGGATTTCCGGCCAAAAGCGCCGCGGAAGAGCGGTCGCGCCGCCCCGAGATTTCCGAATGGATTCGTCGACTCGTCGCGTGAGTCTCCTCCGATAGCGCCGTCGCTATAAATGGTGGGGGGGGGGGGGGGGAGACGAGAAGTGGACGCGGCGGGTGCGGCGGCCCGCGAGAGGCGCCCACACGAAGGGGGGGGGGGAGTGGGGGGGGGCGGGGGGGGAGTGGGGGGGGGGGGAGTGAGGGGGGGCGGGGGGGGGTCTTTGTCTCTGCAGGTGTCGTAGCCGGCACCGCCGCCGCCTCTTTGTTGCGCTCTGTGGGGGGAGACGGATCGCGCCGCGCAGGCAGAAATCCGCTTTGACAGCGTCAAGCCGACGACCCCAGCCGCTGCCACACATCAACTCCTCCCCACCGCCCCCTCACTCTCACCCACTCGTGCCCCCCCCCCCCTCCTCGTCCCACCACCACCTCGCTCCCCCCCCCCCTTCTCGCGCCAGCGGCTTGCCGCCCGTCGGCACGATCACGCGCGGCCGTGCCGCCGTTCGGGCTCTCCGATGCAGTGTCGGGTCTCCCGTGCCGATGTCCGACGTTTCGCTCCACGCCCTGCGAGCCGCTCGAGAAAACACATTTCTCGGACCAGTTTCTCGAAAACTCCCCGCGAGCGCGCGGAGCGCCGGCGTCGGACGCTGCGCTGAGCGGCTCGTGGTTCGACCGTAAAGGACGTGGGAGAGCTGTCGCCGCCACGGTCCGGTTGTCCAACTCTGCAGACCACAGTGCGCGTGGTGTGAACCGTGACGCCTCCGCTATGAGTGCAGCAGCAGCAGCATTGTGAATTTCGTTTGGATGGAGCAGTGATGGCACTGGCAGGGGAAGGAAGGCGTCGTGGGGAGCAGACGCGTGTGCTCCTCTCCGGGCCATGCCTGGCTTCCGTCCCGACGTCGTCACTCCCGCACGGCCATAGCCGCCCGGCTCCCACCCAGCCAGCACGCTGCACCCTCCACCCACTACCCTCCTATCCAGCCAGCTACCAACCCATTCACCTTCCCACCCATTCACTTTCCCACCCATTCATATTCTCACTCATTGAGAACCAAGTCTCCCAGGTCCCTCGAGCCAACGCAGTGCATCTTTCACTCACTCGTTCACTCACCCACCCATCTATCCACTCAGCGCTCGGGACTCACCCACCCACCGACACACAACCCGTGCCCCAGTTCCCAGCGCATACCCACCCAGTATCCAGCACTCAGCCAGCCACTCACCACCCGTGATGCACATTACCACCACGCACTCACCCAAACGCTCACCTGCTCACCCAGCGACTCGCCTACCCTTCACACACACACATTACCACCACGCACTCACCCAACCACCAACCTACTCATACACTCACCGAATACTTGCCACTCATACAAACACCCACTTAACAACAACAATGCTCGCCATTCGCCAATAAGTGGCGGTGACGTCACCACGACGATTGTGCCAGGCCATGTGCACCTGACCCATCACACCCACCCACTCTCCCCCATCACCCACCCACTCTCCCCCATCACCCACCCACTCTCCCCCATCACCCACCCACTCTCCCCCATCACCCACCCACTCTCTCCCATCACCCACCCACTGTCCCCCAGCCCCCACCCACTGTCCCCCAGCCCCCACCCACTCTCTCCCATCACCCACCCACTCTCCCCCATCACCCACCCACTCTCCCCCATCACCCACCCACTCTCTCCCATCACCCACCCACTCTCCCCCATCACCCACCCACTCTCCCCCATAACCCACCCACTCTCCCCCATCACCCACCCACTCTCCCCCATCACCCGCCCGCTCTCCCCCATCACCCACCCACTCTCCCGCATCACCCACCCACTCGTGCCGCAGCCCGTCAGAGGCCATGATTCCTCTCCACTCTTCTTACCAGACTCGCCACATCCCCACCCCCCACCGCCACCACTACTCAAACCACCGAACCCTCCCACACCCTCCCCACTCTCCACCCCCCCTCCCTCCCCTGCTGGCCGCCTCCCCCGGGGGGGGGGGAGTGGGGGAGCTGGAGCGCGCTTCACTTCAAAGCGACCTTGAATCGTCGCCAGATTTTGTGAAAGGCGTTTTTCTCTCCCCCCCCCCACCTCCGTTTTTCTTTTTAAACGAAAACAAAAAACCGTGGCCATTTCTGCTGCGAGCGCGGCATTCCGACGCGCGTACAGTGGCCCGCCGCGTCCCTCGGCCACTCGGCCCCCTCTCTTCCTATGAAACTTAAGAGGGGGGGAGGGGGGGGGTGAGTTGGGGAGCGGTGGCGCAGCGGTTAGCGCATCGTGCGACGGAGCTGGCAAACCCGAGTCGGGTCTCTGGCCACGGTTGACGTCGATAACCGAGCCGGTGAAGTGCGGTCAAACAAATGACGTTGGGGGAGGCCTTGCATCCAGCGGTGGATCGGCGTCCACGGCGGCCGTGATATGTGATGATTCGTGGTGCATTGTGACGCGCGCTGGGAAGACGCTCGATCCCCGCCGTCGTCATCAAAGATTAGAGGCCCGGCCCCTGTTTGTCTCGCGTCGGTCTGCACGGTCAGGCCGTGGCGTGGAGGGGTAAAGCTTCACACTCTGTATCCGGCAGCCAGCGTCCATCCACTGCTGGATGGAGGCCTCCCCATGCCGGAGCCATCCCCCGCGGCGCTCCTTCGATGCCTCGAGCCAATCTCGCTCCTCGAGTTTGAGCTTTGAGCTCGGTTTGATTTGTTTGCACGAAATGGTTTTCCCATTTCAGCCGGTCGCCCAGCTGTTTGACAAAGGAGATCCGTGGTGGGCGAGTGGAGCAGCAGAACACGGACGCCAGTAGTGCAGGGAACTAGTAACAGCAGGGTCAGGGGACACTGCTCAACTAACGAGGTAATTAACGGTAAAGAAACGAAACGCACACGAATAATAACAACACAAAACTTAACACGAGAGCAAGAGGCGCCAGAATAAATGTGTTAGGTCCAGGTGCAAGTCAGCTCCTGCGCACGAGCCGATCTCATCTTCGCTCTGTCTTCCGCGGCGGTCGTTCCTCTTGGGAGTGGGGGGCGGGGCGGCGAGTTTCCCTCCTTTGGCTGTTGCTCCATCCCCGGTCTCGTCCCTCGGGCCAGCATCCCTTGTGGCCAGGCCGCAAGGGATGCTGGCGGTGAACACCGTGGCGTAGTGCGGCTTGGCGCGTCGTACGCGGCACGGCGCGTTATACACGACATGGCGCGTCTTACGTGGCGCAGCGTGGAGCGTTATACGTGGTGTCGCGCGTTATACGCGGCGTGAATGGTGGCAGTGGGCAAGCACCTCGGTCCTCCGCAGGCGCGAGCGCAGCACGCACTCCGTGTCAACCGGGGCGGCAGGGCGGCAGGGCGGCAGCAACGCAGTGGTGACACACTCGCGGCTCGCAGCAAGGAGGGCCTGGGTTCGACTGCCGACGTGGACGCCTCTGTGTGTGTGTGTGGCGTTTGTACATTCTTCCCCCCCCCCCCCCCCCCGTCCTGCATGGGTTTCTTCTGGGTTCTCCGGTTTCCTCCCATCGCTAATACAACATGCAGTGTCACCGGTATTGGCCACACACTCACACTGCTGACAAATGACCTGCACAGATGTTACTGCTGCAGCAGCAGCAGTAACATCGCCCCCCTCGACTGAGAATGTGACAGGACCGATGCCAAAAAGAGTGAGACTTTCCTGCGTCGTACAAATATCAGTAGCCTCATCAGTTGGTACAGATTTTAGTAACCTAACAGGATGATGATGGTGATGACTGCAATGATGATGGTGATGACTGCAATGATGATGGTGATGACAGTGATTATGATGATGGCGATTGTGATCATGATTGTGATCATGATCACAATCATGATGATGACGGTGATGATGAGATGGTAATGACGGTGGTGATGACTGTGATGACGAGACAGTGGTGATAGTGATGACGTTCACGATGGTGAGACAGTGGTGATGACGGTGATGATGGTGATGCGAGTAGTTGACTATGGGGAGAATTCGGGCTTCTGCTTTTCCTCTCTGTACTGCGATCCCTCATCTCCTGCCAACTGTGCCACGTCCCACACCCCACTGACACGTGCATTATTTGTAGAACTTGTCTGTGTGTATTTGTGGGGTGTGCGAGTCTGTCCGCGTATCTGCGTGTATCAGTAGCAGATCGCGTCTGTCTGCATCTGTGTATATTGTGGGGGAGTGGTGGTGCAGTGGTTAGCGTGCTGCTCTGCTACTAACCACGTGCAACTTTCATTTGATTCCCGCCCATAGGAAAGATCGGTGGCGAGCAATATCTGTGACTGCTCGTGGGCATTCGCTAGGTTGACTCGGCGGTAAATAAAGTAAGCCGTGCGGTGTGTAAGCATCAGCATTGGGGAGACAAAGACGGCATGGCGTGGTCTTGGCCGCATCAAGTCCTGGTGCGCCATTCCAGATAATTTCTCACGAACGGCACTTTCCCCTGCAGCCTGCGGATACTATAAGGGGGACCTGTACTTGGACAACAAACTAAACACGAAAAGCAGTTCTAAAGAGATGAGTTTTCAATCTAGATAATGATTTACAAGTGCGGCAGGAGCATGTGAAAGCGCTCGATGCGGTGACCGTCTTTGTTCGATGGGCTTAGCCGTCTGGTGAGCGCGTGTCTGTGTGTATCTGCGGAGGACGGCTCCCACCGGTGGTGACTCCGCGCAAGCTTCTGACGTGACGAAGTGGCGATGGCGCTGCCGCCGCTGACGTCGTGGTCGACAAGCGAGGCGAAGGACGGGGGCGGTTGGCCCACGCGGCCCGTCGAGTGATTAAACGGACGCGTGGCACGGGCGGGAGGGAGCGGGGTCACGTTGGAGCCGGCGTCTCGGCGAACCGCGAGTATTAACGTTTAAAATCAATCGGCGGTTTTCACGCCGCTTTCCCCAATTAGCTCCGTGGTTGTCGTTGCGGTTGACCTCCCCGAGGCCTGGGCCAGGCCCCGCACGCAGTCGTCCCTCACTGGCGGCGACAACAACAACAACAATAATAATAATAATGTTGAGATTGTTCAATGAAAGCCTCCGCCCCCCATCCCCCCCTCCCCCCTACGCTGGTCAGTGGGGGTTGTTGAGGGCACGGTGACACAGGACCAGTTTGGGTGGCACACGATGTTGGCCGTGGCTGGGAATGGAACTCGGGCTGCCGGATTTGTGGTGCAGTGAGCGAACTCCTCTGCCCCAATACTCGCAACGATTGGATGCGATCGTCCTGGTGACGCTGCGGAAACCTGGACGCGCCGCGATGTCGCTTGCGTGCCGCGAGGATGCGCAGTGGCGTGGGCAGTCTGCATCGCCAGCACCGGGAGGATGCCACTGCTGTTCGCGGTCGTGCTGCTGGGCAGCGGTTGCGGGACGTGCCGAATGTTGTGCGGCACCAAGTGCGCCCAGCGTGGCACAAGCGCCGTGGTGACGTCACCGCCACTTAGTGGTGAACGGCGGTTGTCGTCGTTGTCGTTGTTGCGCTGCGGCGCGATGTCCTCGACGTTTCGCCCCGCGTGCCGGGAGCCCGAAGGAGGTCGACGGTGCATGGCGGCGGCACGGCTCGGAAACGCGTGGGGAGCAGGGCCTGTGGTGGAGTGGCGGCGGCGGTGGTGGACTCCAAATATAGAGCAGCAGGCGTCGGGGATCTGGGTCTAACCCACGACCTCTTGTAAACCAGGTGAGGTAGTGAACATCCCCCAGCCACCGTGGCGCCCACAGAGAGCGGCGAGGGCCGCGCAGGAAAGGGAGTGACGCTCCCTGCAGGGACTCGGACCCACATCTCGCAGGGATTGTTCTCGGCAAAAGCAACCGTGACTGCTGATGAGGCACTGCGTGGGGAAACCTGTTGCGGGTGCGCTCGTACTGAACCAATGGTGTTAGAATGATACCCTCCCAGAATGCCTTGTGGTTGAGGGGTTGAGTAAAAGTGTTTTGTTTTAATGCATGTGTGTGGAACTTCTTTCGCACCGTACGTAGCCAACCGTGCTAATCTGAGGTGTGGGGGAAGGACAACAAACAAAACACAAAAAGCAGTTCTCAAGAAATGAGTTGTATGTTTTGTGTGGAGAGACGCATGCGAAGGAGACGTCGTCCGCATATTTATTTTGTCCCTCGCCCCGAGCGGAGGCTGACGGAGGCTGTGCTCGCTCGAGCGTCGGTACGAGGAGGGGAGCAGAGCGAGACGAGGTGGGGAGAGGGGTTTGCCGGGGCAGCAGGATCCAAGGGGGGATGCGGGCGAGCGCGAGTCTGTGGAAGAGTTTCACGATTACAAAGGTGATGGTAGAATATTGCGAGAAGTTATAATCAGCTGCGTTATTATGTTGCTTGTTGGCCCAGGAAAGTGAGTCTCAAGGCCACGCTTCAGGAGGGTCCTTGCCCAGTGCTACCAGTGAGGCGAGGGGGCGATGTTGCCGCTGTAGAATCCCAACTGAGTAATTTTCAGGTCATTTTTGAGCAATGGGATGTTTGGCCAATGCCAGTCACGTTGTGTTTGTGTTTAGCTATGGAAGGAAACTGTAAAACCCATGAAGAACAGGGGGAGAATCTCAAAACTCCACAGAAAGGAGTCGAACCCAGGCACATCTTGCTGCGAGGATGGAGTGTTACCAATGTGCCATTTTGTCGCCCGGTTGCATTTACGTGGCACTCGCTTCTATACCTCGGCAACTCGGAGCATCTTGCATCATCACATCGCATACCAAACGTTTGAAGGCCAACCGAGCTCGTTACTGAGCCAGCCTGTTGGATTGCGATCCGTAGAGGGAGCACCAGGGCCCATGCCAACCACACTCACAACGAAGCCTGTAGATTTCCATGCATCCTATAGACTAGCATAGGACCCATAGACGACCATAAAATCTACAGAATAGCACAGAACCCATAGACGAACATAAAACCTATAGACTAGCATAGGGACCCGGTGGTTATTCTACGGAGCGTGCAGGCGGTGTATTCGCACCGGGCCCCATGCCATCACGCCGCGTCCCTGCCAAGCGAAGAGGAGGAGGTGTAGGAGGAGGTGGAGCGACTTGCGTGGAGGACGAGGCATTGGGGGGGCGTGGCGACTAGGGGGGGGGCAGCCGCAGTCTTGTGGGGGTGGCGGGGGGGAGGCACTGTGGTGGCACTGGGTTTTGGTGCACTCTGTGAAGGGGCATTTACGCCAGAGCGTGAGTCAGCGCTGCGATCTATCGGCTCGGGGTCTACGACGACGGTGACGTCACTCGTCTCCCGTCTCCGTCGCAGACAAAATGAACTCGCGAAGACGCCGATTCGCTTTGTCGGTCCGCCCGACGGTAACGTCGAGCGTGAGCGAGTGACTACGCCAACGAAGACGATGGCGGCGATGGGAAGCTGCTGCTGCTGCCACGGAGGTGGAGCGGTGGAGCGCAGCAGCGCGCTGCTCCCATAGCCACCTCCCGGCGTGGCCGCCGAAACGATGGGCGGAAAATGTATTAACCCCCCCCATCAGCACCAGCAGCAGCACCAACGCCTCTGTCCGCACAGCGACGTGAATGGGCAGGTCGTGTGTGGTGGGGCAAAGCGTGGGGAACTCCCACCACTGCCAAGACGTCTTGCTGAGCGTGGATGTAGTTGGCCACGACAGCGTCTGTCTCGAGGAGGGCTCTCTGGATGGCGGTGGGCGCGAGCGGCCACTTGCCGGGCTGCGACTGCCCCCGGCAGCGGTGCGGGTGCGATCCCGTCTCGCTCGGCAGCGCCAGCAGCAGCAGCAAGTGGCCCCCGGAGAGCGTCGGGGCGTGTGACCCCCTCCCCCCCCCCCCCCCCCCCGACTGTAAAAAAAAAAGCCACTTGAAGGAATTTTTTGTCGGGAGAGGTCATGTGGTGCTCTCGGCCTAAAATAAAACTGCTCGTTATGTTGTTGATTACAAAATATCGAGTTGACTTCAATGTGACGGCCCACAAACCTTAAGGCCGCGCGGGTGAGCTCGCGAAAGGGAAGCTCGGTAGCAGTTCTGTGATATCCGCTGGCTCTCTAACACGCCGGTGGGCGGGTGGGCGACGCGCTGCTCGGGGAGTTTTCCGATTTGGGGATCCCCGGTCCCGTGAGGCGACGACTCGGGGAGGGGAGGAAGCCGTTGCCGCTGTGCCCACCGCGTGTGGCGCCGCGGCCTCGTCCCGCCTCGGGGAATCGCACGGCCGGCACCTCAAACCCGCGCACCATCGTCGGTCACATCCGTAGCCCTTTGTCGGGGCGCCACGGTGGTGAGATGTTAACTACCTCACCCGGTATGCAGGAGGTCGTGCCTTCAATGCCGACCCTTGACGCCTGCTGTATATTTGGAGTTTGCGTGTCTCTCTCTCCGTGGTCGCGTGGATTCTTCTCCGTGCCCTCCGGTTTTCCCCTCCACATTTTAGAATCAAAGTCACGTGTTTCCAGTATTTGGCTGCTATAACTTTCCACACTTGATAAGCCACTTCGTTGAGCTATTATTTACAGCCAAGTCGCTTCTGACAAAGACATGGAGCTCAGTGGGCCTTATCTGGTAAAATAAACTAAGTTTCTAGTTTTTTTGTATCAAATGATTTAGTTTGTTAATCCATTGCTGGATGAGGGCCCATCCACGGCTTGTCACTGGAGCGGTGGTGCAGCGGTTAGCGCTACGCTGCACTACGAACCTGGCAGAGACCCGAGTTCGATTCCCGCTCACGGCCAACAACACACGGTGACGATTATCTGAACCGGTCCTGGGCCTCTGCTAGGTCTCCTCGGCCTCGAACGAGTACGCGGTGCGCTGTGTAAACATCGCCACTGGGGAGACAAAGGCGGCCGGGCGTGGTGTTGGCCACCCACCCCCTCGTGTGCCGTGGTGGCCTTCACAGGAGCGACTCGCCAACAGCACTTGCGCCAACAGTCTGTTAGGGCTACACGGGGGATCTTTGTTTCCTGCCTTGTCACTGGTCACGGGCGTTGTTTGACCATACTTCACCACGCTTTGTCAGTGCGGGTTTGGGCGCCGCAGGACCGGGTTTCAGATGCTGCTCGGCCACTGACGTTTGCCGTGGCGGTGAAGCGAATTCAGTTCCCAGGGTTCATAGCCACTGCACCACCATCCCCCTTCCCCTCCCCGCTCCCACACATATCTACGTTTTACTATTTTTATTTGACCAGGTAATGCCCCCACTGAGTTGCGTAGTTATTTTTCAGAAGCGACCTGGTTCTCACAAATGGTAGCTCAACGAAGTGGCTCCTCATCATCATCGTGTGGTAATGTGCAGCAGCAGCAGCAGCCAAACACTCTAAACGCATTTTGGTTCTAAATGTGGAAGGAAAAACCGGAGGACCCGGAAAAAAAATCCATGCGAATACGGGGAGAGAGAGACACACAAACCTCCTGTATACAAGGCGAGCTAGTTAACATCTCACCACCGCGGCATCCTCACTGTGTACATAAACAAGCCTCTTTTGTCGGTAGAGTGGGGGTTGTTTGGCCATACTTCACCACGCTGGGAGTGACTCGATCTTTCTAAGGAGAAGCCGGGGAGGGCAAAGCGACAGACACGGAGAGACGGACGGAGATAACGATCCCACAGATTTCGAGAAAAGAAGACACACGACTCGAGAGATACAGATTAGCACTTAGGGGAGAGAGAGAGAAATATTACCGCAGAGAAAGAGAGCGAGCGGGGGAGAGAGGGAGTGTTACTGAGAGAGAGGGAATGGAGCGAGAAGAGAAGGGAAGAGAGAGGGAGAGGGAAAAAAGAGTGCTGCGGTGCTGCATGCAGTGAGGGAGGGAGGGAGAGAGAGATTGTTATAGAGAGGAGAGGGAGGGGAGAGAGAAAGGAATGTGGCTGTGGATCGCGGCCCGGCTGCGGGTCTAGTCATGCAGCGGAGATCAAACGCGGGGGGGAGGAGGAGGAGGAGGGGTGTGGAGCTCATTTTGGAGTCAGGGCCGGAGATCGCTTTGGGTTTGGGCTTTAGAAGGGGGTGGGGGTTTGGGGTGAGAGAGGGGGGGGGGGTCTTGTGGAGGGAGGGAGGAGAAGGGGGTGGTTGGATTGGCTGGATGAGGGTGGAACTATCTGGATGCTGTGATCGCCACAACTGCACCACAAGCACCGTATCGACCCCCTGTATAGTCGCTGTAAAATACTAAGTGCTGTTAGCGAGTGCCTATTAAGGCCCGAACGGAACACGGGGGCGTTGGGTGGCCAGCACCACGACCGGCCACCTTTGTCTCCCACCACAACCACATTAGAACCACCACAACCACACTACAATCGCCCCACAAGCACACAACCACCACAACCACACCAACACACCCACAACGGACAGGTGGTGATGGGCTAGGCTTTATGACGTCGGCGTTGCCAACTGTGCTGGGCGTGGCTTGTTGTCGAGGAGGGGCGGCGGGGGTTTCCCACCTTCAGAAGGCAGGATGTGGGAGGGTGTCCGCCATTTTAAAAGGGGCCCCAAGTAATTCATCGCAAAAAGTGGGCCGTGATAATTACGATGGCGTCGCGGCAAGACGAACGCCGCCCAGGGCGGTGACAGGGATGAGTGGCGGTGCGTTGTCCGCCGGTTGGCGCCCAGCGGCCGCTCTGGTTAATGCCGCGACTGTGTTTGCCGTGCGATCTGCCTCGCGGTGGATGTTACAGAGACCCCCGTGACGTTGCGCTGAAAAAACGTGCCGCTAGATGAGGGCGGCGCACACAGCCAATGCGCAATGATCGTCGCTGTTGCGTTGATTGGTCTCTGCTGCTTCCCAGACGATGCTAACGTCTCAGGTTCATGTCCTAGTGCAGGGGAACTCTCTTATCCGCCATTGTGATATGGGGTGAGGGGGGGGATCCTATTACTCCTCTTGTCCGCAGACAATCGGATGAATTTGCCACGCGACTCTTCTTATCCATAAAAGATCCGCGGCTAATATGAGACCGTTCTGCAAAGCCTTATTGGGACAGTCACGGCAGACAATCGTGGGGTAAAAGTGCCGTGGATAAGAGGAGTTCTGTATCTCTCTCTCTCCGAGCACACGACCGCCAGGCCAGAGCCCCCCACCACACGCCTCCCTCGCAAATACCAGGAAAATATCCGGGCGGGTGTCCACGGGCGGCCGGGAAAGGAAGAGGTCACCGTGTTATCTCCGCGCTGAAGGCCATGTTTGATCAAACCTCTATCAAATTTGTGCTTCCATCCCCCAACCTCCCGTCCAGCAGCCCCCGCATGCACAGGAGCACGCACAAGTCGAAGAACCTTAACGGACTGTAGGGGCAAGTGCTGTTAGCGAGCAGCAGCGCCTATGAAGGCCGCCACGGCGGACGAGGGGGCGTGTGGGGGCCGCCTTTGTCTCCCGAGTAGCGATGTTAACGCATCGCAGCAGCTGCTCATTTGAGGTCGAGTCGACCTAGGGGTGGCCCAGATAATTGGTCGTGCACGTGGGTCGCCGGGTTCGTAGCGCAGCACGCGAACCACTCCGCTCCCCGCAAACACATTGCGTGCACACGTACACAGGTGCGCACACACACACGTGCACACACACAGGTGCACACACACACACGTGCATATATACACAGGTGCACACACACACACGTGTACACACACGTACACGTGTACCCACACGTACACATGTACCCACACGTACAGGTGTACACACACACACAGGTGCACACACACGCACACAGGTGCACACACACAGGTGCACACACACATACACGTGTACACACACACACGTGTACACACACACAGGTGCACACACACACAGGTGCACACACGGGCATACACTCTGCGCTTAGCCTCGTCACGTGGCCTGGTGTGGCGGGGCATGTGAGCGAGTGACTTTTAAGTTCACCGTGTCGTATATCATCGCTCGCTAACACACGGCGACACGCGCCATTAAACATCAGACACTGCGCAGCGCGCCCCGATACGCATCGCATATCATCGGACGCTACGGCCGCACGCACGCAAACACCCCTCGTTGTGCGCCATTGTGCGCTGCAACACGCAGCGACGCGCCGCCACTCGTCGGCACACACTGCCGCAGAGCAACACGCGACGTCCCACCACCACCACCCACCACCGACGCACCACCGGGAAGCAGCAGCAGCAGGGACACAACCTTTGCTCTACGGTAGCGGCTCTGGAGCCTGCGTCGTTAATGAATCAATGGGGTCACATAAAGGGCGGCGCTGCCTTCAGGCTGTACCAGCACAACACAAATACCTGATGGCTCCCGGCCTGCCCTCTCCCGGCCTGCCCGCTCCCGGCCTGCCCTCTCCCGGCCTGCCCTCTCCCGGCCTGCCCTCTCCCTGCCTGCCCGCTCGCGCCCTGCCCGCTCCTGGTACTTTCCAGGTCACTTTGTAAACTTTGCGAAGACTTTTTTAAGTGTGATGCGCGTCGGATTTACAGAGAAAATCGGCGCAATTAGCCGGTTGAGATGTTTCGGTATTAATAGATGGTAAATGCAGCGGAAACAAATTACAGCCCTTTGTAAATCCGCTGCTGGATGAGGGCCTCTCCATGCGGTGGTGGCAAGCACCGAAACCTCGCAGTAGACTGTGCAGGCTCGGGGTTGATCGCTTCATTCCGAGTAAAACCCGGACCCGACCTGTCAGTATTTGACCCTGCGTGAGGTGACACGCACACACAGGGAGCAGCGTCTAAAACGTGCGACCCGCTGACGACAGCGCTGATGAGGATTAATGGCCACCTGCCGTGTACCCGGCCCCCCCCTTCCGTGGCCGAGGCGCGCCCACACCTGTGTGCTGTGCGCGTCGGGAGGGGGGGGGGGCACCGGTGGTCGCGCTCGGCGGGCAGGCGTGGCGAGGGGTGCGGGTGATGAAACGCGACGCCTTCAAGGGGCGCGCTGGAGATTTGTTTTTAAACGGCCGTAAGAGCCCCGAAGAGACCGGCGAAGAGATTCCATCGCCGACGCGAGTCTCGGGCTCTCGTGACGAGCCTGTGACACGGAGCGGCCCTTGTTCAAGCTGTGGGCTCGCCACCCACCCCTCCAACTATAACGCCTTTTTAGGGGGGCACCGCGGGCTGCGGGATGGCTCCCGTGCAGGGGTCATTTTCAAAGTACGTGCGAAGAGTCGGTGCTGGAGACAATACGGATATCGTGAAAACACAAATGGACAATACGCACGAACGACAATATGCCGTCCACTACACCAGCGGTCAGCAGCCTGCGGCTCTGGAGCCGCATGCGACTGCCTCGTGACGTCATTTATTAAGGCCGACCGCATCGTATTCACCGAATTCGTAAAAATTGCTCGTTATTTTAGTTGCCGACCCCTGCACTACACTGACTAGAGGCATAGCCGCATGATCACTCTCTGTGTGTGTGTTGTGGCCTTCATAAAGAGCGGTGTGGTGGGGGGGGGGGAAAGGCTAGGGGGCAGAGGTCACCAGCACCAGTGCTTGATTGGGGGGAGCCCTCATAGCAACTTCTCTCTTTGGAGCCCGGCGCCTGGGCCCACTGGACACCGTGGTGGAGTTGCACCTCCTGCACACACTCCAGCTACGCCCTTCGCGCAGCTCCACGCGAAGCCAACGGCATGCACGACACACGGACCAGCGAGGCGACGGTCGTCGGGGCCCGTCGCCGGTGCCACCACCGCCCTCGGTCGCTTGGTCCCCTTGGAATGAGAGAGCACGACGGCGGCGCGGGCGACGCCGTCCGCCGAGCCCTGCGCCTTGCTGCAGCGTGCGACTCGAGGCCTCCGTGGCGTTTTGTCTTTTCCAAGTCGCTGACGCGAGGCCAGCGCCCTTGGCGAACCCAACACAGTCGGCCGCTCCTCACGCATACGGACGTGGCGAGCGATTGATGGAGGGTGGGAAGCCCGCCGTGACAGACGGGGAGGTGCGGGGGTCGCTCCCAGAGCCGCGGACTTGGTGTGGCGGGGATGAAGGGGCCCGGGGCGAGCGCCGGCCGACCAGATGGGGGGGGGGGGGGGGGGGGATGACGACGCGAGAAACTCGAGAAGGCGCCGATGGAGGTGACCGCGTGGCCCGCAGGTCAATGCTGGGTTTCGGCCGCCTGCGATTTGCCCCCGAGTCCCCAGGTGTCGCCAGTTGAGTTGATGGTCTCTGCCCAGTTCCCAATGAGGGACGACGACGATGAAGAGAAGCGAGAGATGCACGCGGTTCTGTCACGAAGTGGATAAGATGGACGATCTCATTGTCGGCCGTGATTTATTTCCTGCCATGCCGGGTGAGGGTCGTCCCCCCACACCCAGCCGTCGGCACCTCTCGCGGTCTTTCCAGCTCCCGCGCACGAGCCGAGTTCGTCGCTCCGCCTCTACCGTGGACGTCTCCGTCGGTGCGTTTCCCTCCTTTTGGCTGCCGCTCCTCCATCTGCCGTCCTGCCCGCTGCCCGCCGTCCCCCGCTCGATCTGAATGGTCGATGCGATGGCTCCAACTCGTCAGTGTTCTTTGGGATTACTCCGAGAGACAGAAAGAGGGAATGGTGCGGATAATGGCAGGGGGGCAGATAGCTAGCCGCGCGGTCTCTTTGTAGGGATTCAATAAAGGAATTTGTGTCGACCCCAGCACTCTGCCCCAAACCGTGGGAGCAATGTTCCATCCTTGGGGATGGGTCAATGATTGGTAGAGTGTTAACAGTTAATGCCTTGCATGATAAAGGGGGGACCCACTGCTCTTAAAGATGCCCAGAGATGATATGCAAATTCCCGGGACAGATTACACGAGCAGCAGCAGCAGCGGCAGGTGCAAGGGACAAAGCGGAGGTTAGGGTGGTGAGCGCGAGCAACAGGGGACTGACTGAGCCTGTGAGCGCGAGGGCAGCGACTGCCTGCCGTGGCTTAGCCGAGACAATGGCTGCCGCCGTCTCCGCAGCCACGGGGAAGCGGGCCGAGCCGGAAACGCACGAGGCCCACAGCAGCTTGCCCCGGCTCGACCCATCCTGATTGGTGGGGGGAGGGGGGTACTGGGGGGGGGGCGCTAGGCCCCCCTTTTGTGGAATATTTCGGTCACTCAACTTCCTGGCTGTGTTGGTGTTGAAAGAAGAAAATGTGGTGGTGGTGGTGGCGGTGGTTGTGGGGAGGAAATAAAAATTGTCCCCAACGATGTCCCCGAGGCTAAGATGTGTTAAGTGCAAAACCGCGTAGGTTGTTGTCGGTTGGGCTGTGCAACTTTTAAATGTTTAAACGCACATATGGGCTCTTACACATATATACTGTAGTTCTTTATATCGCATAATACGCATCCTATACAACAGTTGCGTCTGTCTTTGCGGTTGCGCTGCGTAGCTTTCCGAAGCGTGTCCAGGCCGCGCCGCGTGTGGTTCGTCGCGATGTCCGACGTTCTACTCAACGTGCCGGGAGCTTCTTCAGGCCACAATGTGCTCCGCCCGGCAAGTGCGTGGGAGAGCCATTGAAGGAGTGCTCTGCCCAGCCACAGCTTCCCATTCACAGTGTTGGCCAGTTGCGCAAATGAGGGGGCAACCTCAACGTTGCCGAAATCGTCCCCGTGACACGTGTGGGTGGTAACGTTGACGGCGATGATCTACAGAATCGGAAGGACGGCCTGTTTGTGGAAGGGGGGTCGATTGGGTTGACAAAGAGGAGAAGCTGCGTGCACCGTCACCCTCGCTGCGTGGACGAGGATGTTGGTCGGTCCGAGATTGTCCGAAGGCGCGGAAACGTCCCGGGAGACCGAGTTGTGGGCCTTCCGAGACGGTGCCGCGCCGTCGTAACAGTAGCACGGCTACAGGTGTGCCTCTCTCTTGCCTTACTGTGGAGTCATGGCTGAATACTACACGCACTTGTGTTACACAATGCATGTAACGCAGCAGTGAATAACCCAGCTGGTAATAGGTACGGCATATTCTCAGATGAACATGATCCATTGTCGTCGCACCTGACAGGCCTACAGCGATGACATCACCTTTACCCCCTCTATTGAAGATAGAAACAGGGGGAATTATCCACAATTCTGGCTGTCGACTGATAATGCAAGTTGTAATCACCGGCAAAACGTCGTCCTCGAATTGTAAATGTTGTGGGTTTACTCTCCAACACACCGGTGTGCTGAACTAGTAACGAATTGCCGTGTTTTGTTTACGTGACAAACCTTACTAATTGGCTGTGTTGGGTGGTGGTGGGTTTAACGACGCATTTATATTTACGCGATTTAACCCCAAAAAAAACTTTTACTATGGATAATATTGGTCGCAAAAGCCTACATGGTAAACAGCAGTGAAGTGTAACACATTTAAGAGTCTGAAGTGTAACGTAAGAAATCGTGGAACTGTCCAGCGGGTCACGGAATGGGGGGAAGAGGGGGATGGGTGGCAGGGGGTGGATGGAGGGGGGCGGAGGGAAAGGCGGGGTGGAAGGGGGGGGGGGTGCGAGCGAGGGAGGGAGGCCATGGACCCTCGTGGTTCACGGAGCCCGGATGGTGCCGCCGCTGTCCCCCGGTTCACGGCGGTCGTGTACGCGGCGGCGGTGGGGAGAAGAGGGTGCGACGTTGTCGACGAGATGTCCGACGTTTTGCTCCACACACCCGACAGCTTTTTTCGGGAACAAATGAAATGTCAACATGGAACTGCGTTTGGTTGCCGGAGCACCTCTGGAACCTATGCTTGCCCGGTGGCGTGGTGGGGGGGGGGGGGTCAGGTTGTGCTCGAGCAGCGTCTAAGCTGGAGTTGAGAAGAACCGCCGTGCGCTCCGGTGTCCCATGCAGGTATCAGGAACGGGAGATCTTGGTAAACGAGAGACAGGTGGAGGGGGAGACGGAGTTCGGATGTTCACCCGTGACATCAATCCCTCACTTTAGCCGATATGAGCTGGGGGGAGGGGGGGGGGGTATGGATGGCGCGTCGTTTCATTGACCACAGACACCGATACAAGCACCTGCGCGTCAACACTTGGCGATGCGTGCAACATTCTCTCGACGGATCTCCGAAGCGAAGCTAAGCAGGGCTGAGCCTGGCTCGTGCTTCGATGTGTGAACTCCATGCACAGTCGGCTGCCTGGTAACGTGGCGGGCAGCAGAGGGGGGGTGCATACAATCCCATAGTTGTACTGTACTTAATAGTATTTATATCTCCTAACTTCTTGCATGACGCAGACCCCTGGATGAATTGCGCCTTATACATGTCAATTATTGTAAAAGTTATGTGTTCGCACATCTAGGCTTCCCCGCCTTCACAAATCCGCGCTGACCAGCGTGGTGAAGTATGGTCAGTATCCCCCATATGGCTTGGGAAGACCTTCATCCAGCAGTGGATTTCCGCAGGGCTGGCTGTGATTGTACGCGATATTCTCTTGATGAGTAGTATTGTTGTTAAGAGGGCCACGCGGTGTTGCCACCTTCCCGGCAGCGTTCGCTCCCTCCTTCTGCACCAACCACTCGGCTGAGCGGTGCTCCTTACAGATAGAGAGAGAGAGCGAGGTGGAGGTGGAGGGTGGCCGTGGGGAGCTGCCGGGATTGTCAGAAGTATTCGTGTGTGTGTATGTGCACATGTGTGTGTGTGCACGTGTGTGTGTGTGCGGTGGGGTCACGCACGGGCCAGCTTTCACAAGGGGGTTCATGGCTCAGGGAGGGAGGCGAGTGTGTGTGTACAGTGAAACATAACAGCGGGGCAAGCACACGCGCAGCACCGACTCTGCGAAATGCGCAAACACAACCTTTACGCGAGCGCGGGCGGGCACGGGCAGGCGGCCGCCGCCCTGGGCCGCTCTCTCTCGCAGGCGAAGCGCCGTGGTCACTCGACTACTGGATGGACGCCTCCCCACGCCACCGCCGATCGCAATCCGCTCGCGGAAGGCGATCTGACCCCCGCCGTTCGGTGCGCGTCGGTGACGGAGGAAGGCTCAGGTGGGGGCGGGTTCGGATGTTGCTCGCTGCTTACCGACGTTAGCGGTGGCGCGGATTCGAACTCTGGGTTCCGAGCGCGGGGCGCCAACCGCTTGCGCCGCCGCTGCGCCCCCATAAGTGCGCGCGAATCGGAGAGAGCTTTGCCTTCATGCACACGGAGTCTGAGCACTCGATGACGCCTTGTTTCCTTACAAGGCCCGAAAACAAGAACCGCGCCGATTCGATCTGCGTGATTTAGAATGAATGATCAGCAGCGCATGTCGGCCGTGGAGGTTTGTTTGGCTCCACTTCACCACGTCGGTGATTGCGGGTTGGTGATTGCGGGTTGGTGAAGCGGGGACGGCCCTGGAACGAGTCGCGCGTCAGTCGACGACGATTCACAAGGCCAGGAATCTGCACCGGGTCGCTCCTTTGTCATGGGCACGTGCAGAGACGTCGTCATCATCATCACCATTAAAACATAATAGAGGGAGCAGTGGTTAGTGCACCACCACAGAAACTTGATGGCCTGAGTTCACTTCCCGGTCACGGCTAAGGCTAATTAGTGAGTGATATCTGAACGGGTCTTGGGCTTCCCCATTCGCCATCCAGCACGGTGAAGTATGGCCACACAACCCCCACTATGACCTAAAGGCTATGGGAAGCCTTTAATCCAGAAGTGGGTTATTTTCCATTGCCAAAACGGGCTGCAAAATGTTGAGCGAGGTAGATCAATGGGTGAGAAACGGATGTCCCAAACGTCAAGATCAGCTCTCTGACGTGTTTGCAGGTTGGACCGTGTGACGTTCAGCATGAATGAGGAGCGGTAGTATAGCGGTTGGCACAACTGTGCTATGAAACCGGTGGCCCGAGTTCGATTTCCACTCATGACGATTATCTGAACTGGTCTTGGTCGACTCGGCCTCAAATGAGTACATGCTGTGATGTGTAAACATGGCCACTGGGGAGACAAAGGCGGCTGGGCATAGTGCTGGCCACCCACCCCCTCGCGTGCCGTTCCGGCCTTCATAGGTGCTTCTCGCGAACAGCACTTTCCCCAACATTGTTAATGCTATACGGGGGATCTTTGTCTTTGTTCAGTATGATGTCAGACATTTTGCTCCGTGTGCTGGGAGCCTCTTCAGGAACCGAATTCTCCCAGGGCATTCGGCGAAACGTCGGACATCGTGCTGTAGCGAAGCAGCTCAACCGCAGAAACCTGTGCAAGTGGCAGCAGCAGCAGCGCCGCCTCCTCCTCCTCGTCGTCACGAGCACGCGCTCCGTGCCAAACCGTGACGCGGCATTGCCCGAAACGTCGCGTGGCGATGCCCTGCTGCCTCTCTCGGGCCCTGCTTTAGACGAACGTGAGCCGAGTTCTTACTGAAGCAGACATCGGGCAGACGGCACCCCGAGCAGGCCTCTGTTGTTTGAGAGTGAGGGGGGCATCCCTGGGCACGGAGGGAAACAAATTCTGGAATTTGGCAATAACCCACCCGCTCCATCCTCCTCTCCACCCCCTCCACTCCCCCCACCCCACCCCACCCAGCAGAGGGCTCCCCATTCTCCCGGCTTCCACCGGCCCTCCTCACCCCCCCCCCCCTTCACCTCCCCCCTTCCCCACTTCGCCTCCCTACACCCCCCCCCCCCTTGTTTCTCCCCTTCCTACCTCCTCTCTCCCTTTCCTCCATGTTCTGCCCCCTTCTGTAATTAGGATTCTTGCCGAGTGATAAGATCAGTTGGAATTCCAAACGGACAAGAGTGGGGGGACAGGAGGTTGGGGTGGGTGGGGTGGGTGGGGGAGTTGGCGGGCACATGGCGGGGGGGGGGGGTGTTTCGTGGTGCGTGGTGGTGCGGTTATTGTGGAGGGTGGAGGTGGTTGTTTGATGGGTGGGCGCGGGGGAGAGAAGGGGGCGGTGGTGTCGGTGGTGGTGGTCGGGGTAGTTTGGAGTAATGCGGCTGGGGGTAGAGAGGCGGTTGCAACCACAATTAGGATCTGCTCTACATAGCACGGGGCCTGCGTTACGCGCGGAGCGGTGGCGGCGAGAAAGAGCTGCCGCAGCAGCCGCCCATTATTGTGTGTGCGGGCGTGTGGGTGGCAAAGCCAGCGAAAGAGAGGCCCCTCCTGCCGTGGCGATTACGGGAAGCATTCTGCAGGCCCCCTCGCTGCTGCAGGAATTGTGGATACCACGCCGCCGCCGCCGCCCTCCGCCCCCTCGCTCCCACCACCACCCAGCTTACGCAACTCGTAATCCAGTTTCTCGGCTGTTAGCGATCATCAGCGCTGTTTATCCCCGCTGTCCTTCCTCGGCGGGTTGCACGGCAGATTGCAGGAGGGATTTTCATTTGACAGGGGAGCTGCGACCACGGTGTGCTGACTGGCAGTGCACCGTGGCCCATCTCCCGTCGCGGCAGGCGAAACAATGGAGCGAGTGGCGTGCGAGCGAGCGAGCCAGTCCACCCATCGCGTCTGGAAGGTGGACGTGGCTCAGGATGCGGGAATCCGCATTGCGCGGCTCGCCGGTGGCGGTGGAGCCCCGCTCGCTTGCAGCGCCCTCGGGCTGTTGCAAGAGAACAGGCCGAGTATGCGTCGCTTATTGAAGAACACGGCGAGGGGTGTGGTGGGCTGTGTGTGTGCTCGGAGGCTCCCGGGCGTCATGTGTCGGTGGGGGTGTGGGAATGTTTGATGATGCCGATGATGGTGACGAGGTGCACATTCTCGGCTCTTACCAACTGTAAAAAAAATCCGAATTGCGTGACATTTTAACCCCCCCCCCCCACGAACGCCATTTTAATTGAGACGTGGCGCAGGAGAATAAAATTCTTAATCACAAAAACATTCCCAAAAATAAACACGTTCGCAAAAGAGAGGGCGCTTTGCGAAGGATGCGGTATCGCGCGGAAGGATCTGCAGCATCGGCTGCTATGGGAACGTTAGAGGAAAGAGACGATGTTTTTGTATAATCGTGATAATGATAAAATGAGAATCCACAGCGAGGAGACGTGACAAGAATCCAGAGCGCGGCGGCGGCGCCCGTGAGTGATAAAATTATTGTACGTGTGAGGACTGGGACATTTTATAGCTGACGGGGTGATGGGCAGAGGCGAGGGAGGTAGGGGGAGAGACAAAGAGGGAGGGGGGGGGCAGGGAAAAGGATGCGCGGGAGGGAGGTTTGGGTGGCGGTGGTGGCTGGGTGAGGGGAGGCAGCGTTTTTGAACTCTGCTGGGCTCTTTATCTCCTTTCCTGTCGCGGTGATTACGAGGCAGCTCACTGTAAACAGGAATCTTGGGTCATTCCAATTTTTAGTTCCCGAGGAAGCGAGGGAGCGAGAGAGACGGAGAAATAATTATAAATTCTTAATTTGAAATCGTTACTCAGGAAAGCCTCAATGGGTCTTTAAAAAGTCCTGTTTGGGGGTGGGGGCCTCTCGCTTGGGATTTTTCGGCCAATTCTTTTTGCGAAAAAAACCTGCTCACAAAGAGGAATTGGCCAAACATCAGACGCGGGGCCCTCGGTGATGCTTTTGCTGGGTAAACAAACACACTGGAGTGGACTGCTGCACATGGAAAGCCACACATACCAGAGTGCCCAATGCTCGCTCCCCGGCAGACGGCCTTCCCATACTCCTGCCGGCTGTTTTGTCTATTACTCGCTCCACCTCAGTGCGCACATCGTCGTCATTATCATCGGCACAATGGCCGGAATCTCAGCGATCCTCATCGGTGCTGGATTCAAACGGTGCGCATGCCTTGTGCAACATCGTTACTTAAAACGTGGTGTACAGTATTGTGTTTGTGTTGGGAATCCCGCTGTGGTGTATTGGTGAGCACGCTCGATTCGCAAACCAGAGGCCGCCGGTTGGATTCAATCTCCTGGTGCAGCACTCGAAAAAAAAGTGGCCAAGTCTCATAAACCCCTCTGCCTCCATCCACCCAGCTGTGTAAATGTGTGCACTCATAGCTGGTCGATCGGCAGTTCTAGCATGTGGCGGAGAAGAGTAGGCCAAAGTGTCCTCCAGAATTTCGTTTTCAAAACTTTTAATTTGCCGTTGCACATGCAGCAGCAGCGCTTGATTGTCTGCTGAGGTCACACGGCCTTAACCGGAATTTGCACCACAATGCAAGGTCAAAGGGCAGAATGGCGGCGTGTTTCTCCAGGTGGAGGTGTCCACGCCGGGGTCATCGTGCAGTGGGATCGCTCCGTCCCTGGTCGTGTACCCTCCACAGTTATTTTTACACGTACTGTACTGCACCTTTGATTTGTTTTGACCTACAGATCAAAGTGCAGCCCCTGCAACTGCTTGATCACACCATTGCTGGCGGAAGGGCCTCCACTAGAGTGAGCTCTCGGGAGCCCCGTTTAGATGGCATTTCGGCCTCCTCTTTCAAGCATTTTTTTTAAACGTCATTTTTTTCCTTAAGATACCCTCATGTTGTTTTAGTTTTCGTGGCCTGAACGTGCAGCATCTTTTGACCTCTGGGCCCCTGCCTGCGCCGGGGTCAGCTCTGTGAACTTGAGCCGTCGGGAGGGAGAGAGGGGGGGGGGCAGTTGAACGTAAGGGGCGACCTTGCAGCACGATTTATAAAAAGCACCCCAACAACGAATCGTGTCACGTCGAAGGCAATTTATTGTATCGCTTTGGAAGATGTGGCCTATGTTTGGAACTGGTCGATGCTTTGACACGCACAGATGTGGCTTATGTATGGAACTGGTCGATTCTTTGACACGTACAAAAAACTCGCGTGCACCCGCCACCACCGTGCCAGCGTGGATATAAAAACAGTTCCGTCAGTCTCGGTGTCGACGCCGTGAAGCTTTCTGGTCGTTTCTCCCCTGTCTGCGAACGTGGACGAATGATCTGTGCCTGAATTAGTCCTCTTAATTGGATGATATTATTATGACGGAGTAAAGAGCCACTTCCTGATGACGCTAAGAATTTCCCACATCTTTAAATTGTCAGAAACGTTCTCAGTTTTGCAGCAGTTCCGAGCCTTCCTTGTCTACACAGCGCTGCATTACGAATGACGCAGGAATTCCCCCACATTGATGAATGTGACTCAATAATATACACACTTTGTGTTGTAAAACAGTTGGATCAATTTTGCAGTGTTCAACACGGGATGTTGCACAACATTTGCATAAGACTGAAGTCAATCAAAACTAATTAGTGCTCAATTTCAGTCAGATATTTAGTTTGACATAACATTGTACAGTACTGTAATGAACAGACGAGTTGGACCCCCTCTCATCCACGGTCACCTGGAGGACATTCATGGCAGATTTTGCTGTTTAGTCACGAAAATAAATCCTCTCATCCACCAAAAAAATATTGAAAGCAACTCTAAAGGCGCATCCCTCAAAGGTTGTTGTTCAAGCCACTGCTGGTGGAAGGACCTCCAACTCAAGAGAGGCCGTCTCGGGAGTATTTGGTCTACTTTTCCATGCTGGACCTTGGTTCTGTATTCTGTCTCGACACAGTGGATCCCTGATCCACGCCTGATGGTTCTGAAATAAAAAACGCTTAACAGGGTGAGTTTGCCACAAGTCACTCCTCTTTTCCAGGATAATACAAGATTCTGATTCTTCTTTGTGTGCCAGAATGTAGACTTTAGGATGTAGTGATTGAGGCTAGACCAACTCTCTAGTCGTGAATAATCGCGATTCCAGCCGTGGATTTGGCGCCCGAGAGGAACCACGGCCGTTTGCGGAAAGCGCGGATGATAGGTTGGGTTCGTTCTTCCGCACGACTTCAATTGCCGACGAAAAGTGCAGTGGCTGTTCACGGTTCACCAGTGCGTGGCGGATATCAGAGGAGTGGATATCGCAGGTCCTAAGTGGTTACATAATCGGTGGCAGCTCGCGAAGGCCTTCATCCAGCAGTGGGATTGACCGTGGCTGATTGTGATTTAATGAAAGGCAACAGAGTTGCAGATAAGAGTTACGTCCACAGTAGTTTGTGACCGTAATTGTTCTAATTTTACAACCCGGTTTTCGTGTCTGCGAACAAGTGCAATGTGTCTGGAGTATGCGAGAAGCGAGGGTAGAGGGAACGTTAGAAAGGCCAGAACAACACAGAGCCCGTGAGCAAATACGGGAGATCCCCGTTTAACACTAAGGAGAGGGGGAGCCTGTTGGAACACAAGCGCTGTTGGCGAGCACCCGTTACATGTGTGACAACGCCGCAGCCTCCATCGCTCGCTGTCGATTGCGAACCAATCGCTCAACACGGGTCTGCCCAACTCGCGTTGAAAGCGTTCAAAACATCAGCCCCGTATGTCCACTCTTGCCCGTCTGTAACGGGGTAGGATAACTCTCGTTAAGACAATCTGATATGAGGACGACTCCAGTGATTGAAGTCGTGTTGCTATGAGGGACTTGCCTTCTTGATGTCCGGTAACATTGATCAACGGGTTTAATACACAGTAGTAGCAGTAGGCTTTCGCGACCAATATAATCCATAATACAGCTTTTTTGGGGTTGGATTGCGTACTTATAAATGTACTCTAATTGTAAATGTTGTGCGTTTACTCTCCAACACACCGCTATGATGAACTAGTCACGAATTGGCACGTTTTGTTTTGCGTGACAAACCTTACTACCGTAATTGGCTGTGTCGGGTGGTGGCGGGCTTAACGACACATTTACACGATTTAACCCCAAAAAAAACCTCCCATGGATTTATCAACGTGTTTCCCCAAACTTGGGATACATAACCCTGGGCTCGGGAGAGCACCCTGCTTGGTGTCCCCGCCCGAGGCGCGCCCTCCCGGGCAAAGCCGCCAGGCGAGGCCGTGGTCTCATCGTGGCCTACAGAGACGCCGCCCCTTCCCCGCGTGTCTGGCCGTGACCGTGGCCGTCATTATCGCTCCATTAATTACTCCTCACTCTTGTACGGATGCCTGCAGTCACGAAAACTTCAAATCTAGATTAATTATTCCTCCTCTTCGACGAGGACACACGCGCGATGGAAAGCGTTACTCGGAGTCCATGCGTGTGCGTGGTTTTTCTTATTGGTCCCATTCTCCGCCGACAGGGGGTTGGGGGGAGACACACGCGTGTCATGACTGACTTTTAAACAATTTAGTTTCGCCAGGTAAGGCCCAATGAGCTCCGTAGCGACCTGGCTACGAATGATAGGTCGACAAAAATGGCTCATCCTGTCGACAATTATAGCAGTCAAATACTCTTCAGCCCGTGTTTACAAATGTGGAGTGGGGGGAAACCGGAGGACCCGGAGAAAAATCCCTGCGACCACGGGGAGAGAGACACCGCCAACTCCAAATATCCAGCAGCAGCGGGCGTCAGGGTCAGGATCGAACCGACGACCTCCTGCGTACCAGGCGAGGGAGTTAACATCTCAGAACAACCACCGCGGTGCCCCAATGCCGATCTCCCACGGTGTTGTTGGCTCAGACTGGGATCGAACCTGGGTGAGTGGCGTCAAGGGTCGGTCAGTGGCCGGCAGCCACGAGGCCCCAGCTACTCCTTCTCTCTCTCCCTCTCACGACGACACGGTGGGTGCTGTGTTTGCGAGCGCCTATTAAGGCTGCCACAGGCGCAGCAGGGGGCGGGGTGGCCAGAAGCCCCTCCGCCTTTGTCTCCCCAGTGCTGATGTTTACACACGCGCACTGTGCCTGGTACAGCACTCGCAGGAGTTGGTAGTAGTAGCATGGGGGTGGGAAGAGTTGTGGGGTAGGGGGGGGGGTGTGACAGAGGACCTCTCGCTCACCGTGTTAGTGATGGGGTCGTTTGACCATACTTCACCAGTCTGGGTGGGTTGGTGCAGTAGCAGAGGCTCAGAACTGGTTTCAGACATCGCTCGAATCAAGGTCGCCGGATTCGTAGCGCCGTGTGCCCTAACCACTGTCCCACCGCTCTCTCTCACACACAAAGGCAAAGATCCCCCGTATAGCCTGCACAGCCTATTGGGGCAAGTGCACCTTGTGGCGTTACCCCGGAGATGCCATAGCGCCCCGGCTCTCGCACAATGTCCGTGACGCAGTCACGTTTCGTCTGTCGATGGTCGGCGATGCGGCAGTCGACTCATCTCGATGACGGAGGCTTGTGTTGCTTCCGAAACGTCGTGATTTAATTTATTTTAATTTTTCACCTACGGGACTTTACCGAAAAAAACCAAAGAGTATGACTCCTTGTAGTCACGAAAACTTCAAATCTAGAATAGACACCACGAGCTGCACGCGATGCACCACCACCACCACCACGGTGCGTACCGTGAGCGTTCGGGGTTTCGGGGCAATCGTCCATCGCCGAGTGGCACCGATGTCGGATTGATTGCTACCCCAGTTGCGGAGTTAAGTTACACCCCTGGTAAAAATAGTGTCCCAGCAATAAAGTATTTAATTGCCTCGGCTCATTTTGTATTATTTGGTGCCCCGCGTCCCGCCATCAGGATTAGTTGCTGCTGTAAGGCCGGCACTGCACACGAGGGGGTGGGTGGCTAACACCACGCCCGGTCGCCTTTGTCTCCCCAGTGACGATGTCGAGTCGATCTCGGGGTGGCCCAGGACCGGTTCAGATAATCGTCACTGATCTCGGCCGGGTTCGTAGCGCTGCGCTACCGCTCCCCATTCACACAAAGAGCACAAGAGACAAAGATCCCCCGTGTAGCCTTAACAGACTGTTGGGGCAAGTGCTGTTAGCGAAGCGCACACACACACACTCTCGCCCCCACTCTCACACACACGCACGCCCGTACAAACACGAGCACCCCCCCCCCCTCCTCTCTGTACTGGGCTCAGTGGGAGTTTGGATAGCGCGCTCTTTGAAGACAGCCGCTCTGCCAACAGCTTCGAGGGAGGGGCAGGGTGGGGGAGGCTTAAGCAGAGCAGCCGAGCTTGTTTGCTTGTTTTAAATTCCTCCTTGATGGGTTTTTATAACATTTTTTTTCTCAACCTCTCTCTCCCTCCCTCTCTCTCCCCTCTCGCACAGAGACCACAGTGGTTCCTGTGTAGGGGTAGCCGGGTTAAACCTTTGCACACTGCTGCTTCGCAATCCACCGATCATTGTGCGGAATGGTAATGATGACGAGGATGATTTGAGCGATCGTCGTGATGATGATGATGATTTGAGCCCTTGATCGATCCGTTGCAGCGTCGTCTTCTCGCCTGCTGCTGCCACCGCGGCGGCCATGTTGCTACTCAGCGTCGGGCTCGTGATGTTTTAGCCAGCAGTGGATAGACCACGGCTCGTGACGACGATGTGGCCCCGCCTGTGGGACCCGGCAACGAGGTCCTGCACGGTGAAAGAGGGCCCCTCCCCGCGTCGTGCTGGTTGTGCGTGGGGGTTATTTGACCATACTTCACCACGCCGGTCGGCGCCGCGGGTTGTTGGCGAGAGACCGGATGCGGCGGGGCACAGTGATTCGCACGCTGCTGTGAACCCGGCGACCCGGGTTCGATACCCAGCAGCGGATTACATGAGTGGTAGCTGATATCTGAACCAGTGCTGGCACCCCTCCACAACAACAAACACCCACACTGACCATCGTATGTTGGCCGGCCGTAGCCAACTGTGCTAATTGGAGGTGTACTATGGCCAAGCGATCCTTGTGACCCACACGGTGTGGGAGGACGTTCATCCAGTAGGACATTCATTTGGAGTATTTGGCTACCGCTGTAAATTGCCACTTGATGATAAGCCACTGCTTTGAGCTATCATTTGTGGCCAGGTAGCTTCTAAAAAGAGCTGCATAAACCTCAGTAGGCCTTACCTGGTAAAATAAAAAAAATTGTTTAGTTTCCTGCATTGACAAAGGGCTGCACATGCACACGTGTGCAAGGATCGGGCCTGAATGTTCTCAATGCACGTGGATTGAATCTGTTACGAGAGGGGCCTGCGGTTGGCGTGTCACGGGTTCCACCGTGTCGGTTTTACACCGGCTGCAGCGGTGGTGTCTAGTCGTCCAGACATCTGCACTCGGCGTGCCTGTGGGGCTCGGGGTGATCTTTTGAACGTGCCAAGCGTTGTGTGGTCACATTCTGCCTCGGTTCTCGACCACGTGCTAGTTTCAGGCGACAGCTCTCGGCGAAGTCTCTTTCGGAGATCGTCACCGGATCGATTCGCCCGCCACTGCGCGCGTCGCGGTGCCGAAAGCGGGCGCTGCAGTGGCGAGATGGAAACTCCCTCGCCTGGTATATAGGAGGTTGTGGGTTCGATCCCGACCCTGATGCCTGTATATTTGGAGTTTTCATGTTCTCCCCGTGGTCGCGTGGAGTTTTTTTTACGGGTCCTCCGGTTTTCCACTCCCAGATTAAGAATCAAAATGCGTTTAGAGTATTTGGCTGCAATGCATTTCCACGCGATAAGCCACTTCGTCAAGCTATCATTTTGTGGCCAGGTCGCTTCTGAAAAAGAGCTACATAGCTCAGTGGGCCTTAACTGGTAAAATAAAAAAATAGTTTTATAGTTTAGTATGGCCCCGAGCCTTGCTACGTGCCGGTTCAGCAGACACCGTACACTTTGTGCCAAAGTGTATGGCTCCCTGCCGTGCGTATTAACGCCAAGGCATCGCTCCTGTGGCCTGCGACCAAATCCCGCGGAACAGGCCCCGTCCTGTCGCATCTCGGAAGCTAAGCAGGTCTGAGACCGGATGACGCTTGGATGGGCCACCACACGCGTTCGCTTGTTACAGGCTGCGGGCCTACGCCGTTGGCAGCAGAGGTCGGGCAGCGAAATGTACATCTATGCTGCCTGCTTTCACCGACCCGCAATGGCCGGGATTGGGAAGTATGGCCAAATAACCACCAGGACCCAGAGGGCGTGGGGAGGCCCTTATCCAGCAGTGGATTGACAAAGGGGCCGTGCGTGTGCATAGCCGTGTGGCAGTTCTTCTCAACGGCCCCCTCCCGGTAAGACAGTGGGTGCAATGGTCACGAGTAGAGTTACATTGGTGAGAGGGTTATTGTTGGGATTGTGGTCCGCGTTGAGCGTTGCGTTACGAATAGGGTTATGCCGTGTGTCATTGTTATTCGAGCTGAGCTGTCATCCCGCTGTCCAAACTAATCTGACTCCTGGTGATTATCGGTTCGACTGTTCGACTCGTCGGAAAACGTGAAAATTGTTGTGAAATAAAGTCCACGTGTGCCGCTGGATGGGAGGGTGGGGCTTGGTGACATCATCTTTGTCATCGCGCTGTGTGTGGCTTGTTGGGGGGTTTCCTGCCTTCGGGAGGCGGGATGTGGGGGTCAAACCACCGTGTGTAAAGGGAATCGAGTTGATTGACCAGAACATTTTTTGTGGTGAATCTATTTTTAATCAATCAATTGCATTGACGAATCGTCTCGTCTATGAACAGTGTCAGAGTGATGGTTACAGTGGGGGTTTGTGTGACCGCTGTGGTCGGAAGAGCAGGGCTCGCGATCGTGACGGGCGGGGGGGAAGTCGCACACGACTCTGTGGCATGGACAGCAAACCAGCGCTGCTCCACGTGTTCACGATCGTGAGTGACGACGAGGCCTCTTCAAAATAATAACAGGAGGCAGAAATGACCACCGAAGTACACCGCGGGCGTGTTTACGTGCCGCTATATTACTGCAGGATTGTTATTTTCATGTATTAATTTTTTATTTTTATTTGTCTGAGCCACATTTCACCACCCCTCGCCCCTTTCAGTGGAGACTGGAAGAGCGCATGAGAGAAGGGAGAGTGATTCGGAGTGAATGAAAGCGGCAATTGCTCAGCGAAGAAGTGCCTGGATAACCAGAACGGCGGGGTGTTCGTGGGTGAATGAACAACGGAGTGAAACAGACGAGAGAGCAGCACGGCAGTACTGATGAGAATGAGCGCTGGCAGGTGAATGAATGAGTGTGCAGTTGTAAGTGAATCATTGACCGCGCGAGTGAATTTCATGAACGTCTCCAACGGGTTTTTGCTCCACGTGCATGGAGCTTCTTCAGGATCTGATTCGAGCAAGCACCCTTTTCCCCTTGATTACTCGGCATTGCCAGGCTGATGCTGGCGGCATTGCCAGGCTGATGCCGGCGGCATTGCCAGGCTGATGCCGGCGGCATTGCCAGGCTGATGCCGGCGGCATTGCCAGGCTGATGCCGGCGGCATTGCCAGGCTGATGCCGGCGGCATTGCCAGGCTGATGCCGGCGGCATTGCCAGGCTGATGCCGGCGGCATTGCCAGGCTGATGCCGGCGGCATTGCCAGGCTGATGCCGGCGGCATTGCCAGGCTGATGCCGGCGGCATTGCCAGGCTGATGCCGGCGGCATTGCCAGGCTGATGCCGGCGGCATTGCCAGGCTGATGCCGGTTCTTGATGCGCGGCGATAGGTTCGGCACGGGGCGTGAAACGTTGGGTATCGCGCGGCGCATCCCTGCACGGCGGAATGTGACGCTGTATGCATGTTGAACTTCTTTCGCACCGTACGTAGCCAACCGTGCTAATCGGAGGTGCTGTGCTGCCCCCCGCGCCGTGCAGGTTCACCCGCTGTCGCTGTGCGTGAGCACCGAGGACGAGGAGCTGCTGGACTATGGCTGGGTCGGCGTGGTCAAGCTGGACAGCCCTGAGCTCAACATCCACCCCTGCCTGGACGTCCTCGGCAAGGTGAGCGAACGCGGCTGCCCGACGCAAACTATCAACGATGAACACTTTTTTATTTGACCAGGTAAGGCCCACTGAGCTGCACGCAGCTCTTTTTCGGAAGTGAACTGGCTATCACAAATGATAGCCCAACCAATGAAGTGGCTTATCATCGTGAAGTGTATCGTGATGTTGAGTAGCCTGACGTTTAAGGCGATGGCCCCCCTTGTTCTTCTGAACCGACACAGAGAGGGGCAGAAACAAATGAGCGACAAAGTCCGCGGTTGCCCTTTGCACTGAGTGGCTTCGAGAGATAACTGGAATTTTGTAAGAAAGTTGACAAACACACCAGCCATTGAAGTGACTTAGGAGCCGGTTCACTGTTGGTAGACACTGAGCAGTCAAACAAGCCCCACAAGGGAGCGTTAATGATTGATGCCGTGGCTGGGCTTTTTCAGTCCCGGGCGCTTGAGTTTTGGGGAGGAGGCTTGCTGCTTGTGTTCGAGGTACTCGCTAAAGTGCCTGTCGAGTGGATGTCAAACAACACTGCCGCCACGTAGGCCCACCGCCAGGCCGGTGCTTCCGACCAGTGATGAAACACGTAAAATGTACGTACGTTGAACGTCTTCCGCGCCTCGTGTAGCCGAACGTGCATGAATCCGAAAGGCTGTGAGAAATTTTGAGTTCAAGTTTATCAAGTTTATTTTTGTTTAATCGGGTGATCAATTCGAGAGACTAGGGGTGAGGTCTCATTTGCAAGAGTGACCTGGGGACAATTTGCCTGCCAGGCGGCGGTGATAATTGCTGCTGCTGCTCCTGCCGTGTGTAATCCCAACGGAGTCATTTGCGGTGTGATTTATTTTTAATCTGGGAAATTTGGAGCGTGACGATTATGCGCGTACTGGGTTTCCAAGTCTAATACGTCGGTGACGTTTTGTTCATCCTATGGCCCTTTTCTCAATCCACGTGGTGGGGAGCTGTGAAGCAGGGAGCATAGTACATAGTACAGCCCAACAACGGATGTTTGCTACGCTGCCCTCCGCTGCACACAACGCAGCGGCGGCGGTGGTGGGGTGGTGGTGGTCTATCGGAGTGCTGCCTGGGCTCAACGAGGCTTGCGAGACGTTGACGGGTCGGGCGCTGCTTGTCAGTGATCACCGCTCGGACGTCGAGATCGTGATGATTTCTGTGTTGTGTTTTGTAGAGCTGATTTTTGTTGTTGCGTTGAGCTAGGACCCACGTCTGACGAGCGAGAGAGTAACGGGGGGGCGAGGTCCTTGCCTTCAAAGATCTGGCGGTTCAGCATGGCTCTGCTGATGAGACACTGATTGTTGAAACCACTGCAGAGTTTTCCTACATTAAATCGACTGCAAGGAGAGGTGGGGGAGAAGGCGCGAGCGTTCTCCACGCCCCTGTTCGAGGAGAGGCGAGAGTCGTTTTAATGGTGGGACGGTGGTCGGTAGGCAGGCCGCAGGCGCGTGCGTGACGGCCGCGCGTGCGCGTCGCGAGCCCCGAGTGGCCCCGTGAGAGCGGGCGGATGTCGGCGGTGTCGTCATTCCGCCAGCAGCATTGGGGAGCCCGCGCGCTCATAGCGTGCGTGGCCCGTGTGTGACTGTGTGTACCTCTGTGTGACCTCTGTGTGTGTGACTGTGTGACCTCTGTGTGTGTGACTGTGTGTGTGACTGTGTGTGTGACTGTGTGTGTGACCTCTGTGTGTGTGACTGTGTGTGTGACTGTGTGTACCTCTGTGTGTGTGACTGTGTGTGTGTGACCTCTGTGTGTGTGACTGTGTGTACCTCTGTGTGTGTGACTGTGTGTACCTCTGTGTGTGTGACTGTGTGTGTGACTGTGTGTACCTCTGTGTGTGTGACTGTGTGTACCTCTGTGTGTGTGACTGTGTGTGTGTGACTGTGTGTGTGACTGTGTGTACCTCTGTGTGTGTGACTGTGTGTGCGAGAGAGCGGTGGTGTAGCGGTTAGCGCGCTGCGCTACGAATTCGGCGACCGGCCTTCGATTCCCGCTCACGGCCACCATCAGTGACGATTATCTGAACCGGTCCTGGGCCTCCCCTAGGTCGACTCAGCCTCAAACTAGTACCTGGTGCGCTGTGTAAACATCGCCACTGGGGAGACAAAGGCGGTCGGGCGTGGTGCTGGCTACCCACCCCCTCGTGTACCGTTCCGGCCTTCATAGGTGCTCGCTAACAGCACTTGCCCCTACAGTCTGTGAGGGCTATATGGTGGATTTTTGTCTTTGTGCGAGAGAGTGAGGGAGGGAGAGTGGAGAGAGGTGGGGGAGAGCGTGGAGAGAGAGAGTGAGTGGAGAGTGTAGAGAGCGAGAGTGTAGAGAGCGAGAGAGTGGAGAGAGTGAGTGGAGAGTGTAGAGAGCGAGAGAGTGGAGGGCAGTGCCGTGAGTTTGTGAGTGAGAGAGTGTTGAGAGAGGTTGGGGGAGAGTGCGCTGGCCTAGAGCTGTGTGCGAGGGTGGATCGGGGAGAGTTGCGGGAGAGAGGCAGGGAGAGAGAGAGGGGTGTGAGGGAGACAATGATGGTGTGTGGGGAGGGGGCGAGTGTGAGAGGGTGAGAGATGACGAGCGAGTGTGTGTGTGTTCGAGATGCTCGCTAACAGCACTTGCCCCAACAGTCTGTTAAGGCTACACGGGGGATCTTTGTTTGTTTGTGTGTAATTGGGGAGCAGCGTGGCACATCAGTGGCAAATGACATTCGAACAAATGCCGAGCATCCCCCACCTAGGTCAACTCTGCCCATGGAAAAACATCATCGCAGGGGAGACAAAGACGGCCGGGCATGGAGCTGGCCACAACCATCGCCTCGTGTATACTGTCCCCGGCCTTGATAAGTGCTCGCTAACATCATCTGCACCAACAGCATGTAGAAGGCCACCCAGTGGATCTTTGTGTGTGTGCTCGCGTGTGTGTGTGCTCGTGTGTGCTCGTGTGTGTGTGCTCATGTGTGCTCGTGTGTGTGTGCTCGTGTGTGAGAGAGAGGGGAGTGTGAGAGAGACGCAGGGAAAGAAAACAAAAAAACTGAGAGGGGCCTCGGGCCATGAAGCGCAAACTGGTTCCGGGCAGTTTCCCCTCTCTCCAATGCGTTCTCGCGCAGTTATTGTAACTGCGACCTGAAACGTCTTTCATCTCGTTCTGCTTGGCGCGCACGCACACACACGCGCGCGCACACACGCGCGTGCACGCGCGCATGGACACACACGTACGCGCGCCCCGCGCGCACACACGAAAACAGTCACGCACAGCGCACATAATTATCCACAAAAATGCGCGTGCGCTTTCCGCGAGCTCTCGCACGCCGGCGGTGGGGACGGCGGGGCTCACTAATCGTGGGATCGTGAGCTCGAATTCCGGCAAAGCAGTGGCAGGGGGGGGCAATTTTGCGAGGCCTATCATCATGGGGAGACGCTGCCACGGCGGTGTGATGGCGAGCAGCGCGCGGTGGGGCCGCCGGTTAGGTTCCCATCTCCCGGCTCGGCAGTTGAAATGGTGGTGGGGAGCGGGGGGCAGGTTTCTCACCATTCACCTCTGTCTGTTCGGCCACGTTAAAATGGGGTTAGCCCCTACAGTTAATCAATCGGCAAAAAGTTGCGCGCGGCGGGGTCGAGCGTGCTGAGGTAAAGTGTGCTGGGGAAAAGCGTGCTGGGGTAGAGTGTGCTGGGGTAGAGTGTGCTGGGGTAAAGTGTGCTGGGGGAGAGTGTGCCGGGGTAGAGTGTGCTGGGGTAAAGTGTGTTGGGGTAAAGTGTGCTGGGGTAAAGTGTGCTGGGGTAAAGTGTGCTGGGGTAAAGTGTGCTGGGGTAAAGCGTGCTGGGGGAGAGTGTGCTGGGGTAGAGTGTGCTGGGGTAGAGTGTACTGGGGTAAAGTGTGCTGGGGTAAAGTGTGCTGGGGTAGAGTGTGCTGGGGTAGAGTGTGCTGGGGTAAAGTGTGCTGGGGTAGAGTGTGCTGGGGTAGAGTGTGCTGGGGTAAAGTGTGCTGGGGTAGAGTGTGGTGGGGTAGAGTGTGCTGGGGTAAAGTGTGCTGGGGTAGAGTGTGCTGGGGTAAAGTGTGCTGGGGTAAAGCGTGCTGGGGTAGAGCGTGCTGGGGTAGAGTGTGCTGGGGTAAAGTGTGCTGGGGTAAAGTGTGCTGGGGTAAAGTGTGCTGGGGTAAAGTGTGCTGGGGTAAAGTGTGCTGGGGGAGAGTGTGCTGGGGTAGAGTGTGCTGGGGTAGAGTGTGCTGGGGGAGAGTGTGCTGGGGTAGAGTGTGCTGGGGTAAAGTGTGCTGGGGTAGAGTGTGCTGGGGTAAAGTGTGCTGGGGGAGAGTGTGCTGGGGTAGAGTGTGCTGGGGTAGAGTGTGCTGGGGTAGAGTGTGCTGGGGTAGAGTGTGCTGGGGTAGAGTGTGCTGGGGTAGAGTGTGCTGGGGGAGAGTGTGCTGGGGGAGAGTGTGCTGGGGGAGAGTGTGCTGGGGTAAAGTGTGCTGGGGTAAAGTGTGCTGGGGTAGAGTGTGCTGGGGTAGAGTGTGCTGGGGTAGAGTGTGCTGGGGTAAAGTGTGCTGGGGAAAAGTGTGCTGGGGTAGAGTGTGCTGGGGGAGAGTGTGCTGGGGTAGAGTGTGCTGGGGTAAAGTGTGCTGGGGTAAAGTGTGCTGGGGAGAGTGTGCTGGGGTAAAGTGTGCTGGGGGAGAGTGTGCTGGGGTAGAGTGTGCTGGGGTAGAGTGTGCTGGGGTAGAGTGTGCTGGGGTAGAGTGTGCTGGGGTAAAGTGTGCTGGGGTAAAGTGTGCTGGGGTAAAGTGTGCTGGGGGAGAGTGTGCTGGGGTAGAGTGTGTTGGGGTAGAGTGTGCTGGGGTAGAGTGTGTTGGGGTAGAGTGTGCTGGGGGAGAGTGTGCTGGGGTAAAGTGTGCTGGGGGAGAGTGTGCTGGGGTAGAGTGTGTTGGGGTAGAGTGTGCTGGGGTAGAGTGTGTTGGGGTAGAGTGTGCTGGGGGAGAGTGTGCTGGGGTAAAGTGTGCTGGGGGAGAGTGTGCTGGGGTAGAGTGTGCTGGGGTAGAGTGTGCTGGGGTAGAGTGTGCTGGGGTAGAGTGTGTTGGGGTAGAGTGTGCTGGGGTAGAGTGTGCTGGGGTAGAGTGTGTTGGGGTAAAGCGTGCTGGGGTAAAGTGTGTTGGGGTAAAGCGTGCTGGGGTAAAGTGTGCTGGGGGAGAGTGTGCTGGGGTAGAGTGTGCTGGGGTAAAGTGTGCTGGGGGAGAGTGTGCTGCGGTAGAGTGTGCTGGGGTAGAGCGTGCTGGGGTAAAGTGTGCTGGGGTAGAGTGTGCTGGGGTAGAGTGTGCTGGGGTAGAGTGTGCTGGGGTAGAGTGTAGTGTGCTGGGGTAGAGTGTGCTGGGGTAGAGTGTGCTGGGGTAGAGTGTGCTGGGGTAGAGCGTGCTGGGGTAAAGTGTGCTGGGGTAGAGTGTGCTGGGGTAGAGTGTGCTGGGGTAGAGTGTGCTGGGGTAGAGTGTGCTGGGGTAGAGTGTGCTGGGGTAGAGTGTGCTGGGGTAGAGTGTGCTGGGGTAGAGCGTGCTGGGGTAAAGCGTGCTGGGGAAAAGCGTGCTGGGGTAGAGTGTGCTGGGGTAGAGTGTGCTGGGGTAAAGTGTGCTGGGGGAGAGTGTGCTGGGGTAGAGTGTGCTGGGGTAAAGTGTGTTGGGGTAAAGTGTGCTGGGGTAAAGTGTGCTGGGGTAAAGTGTGCTGGGGTAAAGTGTGCTGGGGTAAAGCGTGCTGGGGGAGAGTGTGCTGGGGTAAAGTGTGCTGGGGTAGAGTGTGCTGGGGTAGAGTGTGCTGGGGTAAAGTGTGCTGGGGTAAAGTGTGCTGGGGTAGAGTGTGCTGGGGTAGAGTGTGCTGGGGTAAAGTGTGCTGGGGTAGAGTGTGCTGGGGTAGAGTGTGCTGGGGTAGAGTGTGCTGGGGTAGAGTGTGCTGGGGTAAAGTGTGCTGGGGTAGAGTGTGCTGGGGTAGAGTGTGCTGGGGTAAAGTGTGCTGGGGTAGAGTGTGCTGGGGTAAAGTGTGCTGGGGTAAAGCGTGCTGGGGTAGAGTGTGCTGGGGTAGAGTGTGCTGGGGGAGAGTGTGCTGGGGTAGAGTGTGCTGGGGTAAAGTGTGCTGGGGTAAAGTGTGCTGGGGTAGAGTGTGCTGGGGGAGAGTGTGCTGGGGTAAAGTGTGCTGGGGTAAAGTGTGCTGGGGGAGAGTGTGCTGGGGTAGAGTGTGCTGGGGTAGAGTGTGCTGGGGGAGAGTGTGCTGGGGTAGAGTGTGCTGGGGTAAAGTGTGCTGGGGTAGAGTGTGCTGGGGTAAAGTGTGCTGGGGGAGAGTGTGCTGGGGTAGAGTGTGCTGGGGTAGAGTGTGCTGGGGTAGAGTGTGCTGGGGTAGAGTGTGCTGGGGTAGAGTGTGCTGGGGGAGAGTGTGCTGGGGTAAAGTGTGCTGGGGTAGAGTGTGCTGGGGTAGAGTGTGCTGGGGTAAAGTGTGCTGGGGAAAAGTGTGCTGGGGTAGAGTGTGCTGGGGTAGAGTGTGCTGGGGGAGAGTGTGCTGGGGTAGAGTGTGCTGGGGTAAAGTGTGCTGGGGTAAAGTGTGCTGGGGGAGAGTGTGCTGGGGTAAAGTGTGCTGGGGGAGAGTGTGCTGGGGTAGAGTGTGCTGGGGTAGAGTGTGCTGGGGTAGAGTGTGCTGGGGTAGAGTGTGCTGGGGTAGAGTGTGCTGGGGTAGAGTGTGCTGGGGTAGAGTGTGCTGGGGGAAAGTGTGCTGGGGTAAAGTGTGCTGGGGTAAAGTGTGCTGGGGGAGAGTGTGCTGGGGTAGAGTGTGCTGGGGTAGAGTGTGTTGGGGTAGAGTGTGTTGGGGTAGAGTGTGCTGGGGTAGAGTGTGTTGGGGTAGAGTGTGCTGGGGGAGAGTGTGCTGGGGTAAAGTGTGCTGGGGGAGAGTGTGCTGGGGTAGAGTGTGCTGGGGTAGAGTGTGCTGGGGTAGAGTGTGTTGGGGTAGAGTGTGCTGGGGTAGAGTGTGCTGGGGTAGAGTGTGTTGGGGTAGAGTGTGCTGGGGTAGAGTGTGCTGGGGTAGAGTGTGTTGGGGTAAAGCGTGCTGGGGTAAAGTGTGTTGGGGTGAAGCGTGCTGGGGTAAAGTGTGCTGGGGGAGAGTGTGCTGGGGTAGAGTGTGCTGGGGTAAAGTGTGCTGGGGGAGAGTGTGCTGGGGTAGAGTGTGCTGGGGTAGAGCGTGCTGGGGTAAAGTGTGCTGGGGTAAAGTGTGCTGGGGTAGAGTGTGCTGGGGTAGAGTGTGCTGGGGTAGAGTGTGCTGGGGTAGAGTGTGCTGGGGTAGAGTGTGCTGGGGTAGAGTGTGCTGGGGTAGAGCGTGCTGGGGTAAAGTGTGCTGGGTAGAGTGTGCTGGGGTAGAGTGTGCTGGGGTAGAGTGTGCTGGGGTAGAGTGTGCTGGGGTAGAGTGTGCTGGGGTAGAGTGTGCTGGGGTAGAGTGTGCTGGGGTAGAGCGTGCTGGGGTAGAGTGTGCTGGGGTAGAGCGTGCTGGGGTAGAGTGTGCTGGGGTAAAGTGTGCTGGGGGAGAGTGTGCTGGGGTAAAGTGTGCTGGGGTAAAGTGTGCTGGGGTAGAGTGTGCTGGGGTAGAGCGTGCTGGGGTAGAGTGTGCTGGGGTAAAGTGTGCTGGGGTAAAGTGTGCTGGGGTAAAGTGTGCTGGGGTAAAGTGTGCTGGGGTAAAGTGTGCTGGGGTAAAGTGTGCTGGGGTAAAGTGTGCTGGGGTAAAGTGTGCTGGGGTAAAGTGTGCTGGGGTAGAGTGTGCTGGGGTAGAGTGTGCTGGGGTAGAGCGTGCTGGGGTAGAGCGTGCTGGGGTAGAGCGTGCTGGGGTAGAGTGTGCTGGGGTAGAGTGTGCTGGGGTAGAGTGTGCTGGGGTAGAGCGTGCTGGGGTAGAGTGTGCTGGGGTAGAGTGTGCTGGGGTAGAGTGTGCTGGGGTAGAGCGTGCTGGGGTAAAGTGTGCTGGGGTAAAGTGTGCTGGGGTAGAGTGTGCTGGGGTAGAGCGTGCTGGGGTGGAGCGTGCTGGGGTAGAGCGTGCTGGGGTAGAGTGTGCTGGGGTAGAGTGTGCTGGGGTAGAGCGTGCTGGGGTAAAGTGTGCTGGGGTAAAGTGTGCTGGGGTAGAGTGTGCTGGGGTAGAGCGTGCTGGGGTAGAGCGTGCTGGGGTAAAGCGTGCTGGGGTAGAGCGTGCTGGGGTAGAGCGTGCTGGGGTAGAGCGTGCTGGGGTAAAGTGTGCTGGGGTAAAGTGTGCTGGGGTAGAGTGTGCTGGGGTAGAGTGTGCTGGGGTAGAGCGTGCTGGGGTAGAGCGTGCTGGGGTAAAGCGTGCTGGGGTAGAGCGTGCTGGGGTAGAGCGTGCTGGGGTAGAGCGTGCTGGGGTAAAGTGTGCTGGGGTAAAGTGTGCTGGGGTAGAGTGTGCTGGGGTAGAGCGTGCTGGGGTAGAGCGTGCTGGGGTAGAGCGTGCTGGGGTAGAGTGTGCTGGGGTAGAGCGTGCTGGGGTAGAGCGTGCTGGGGTAAAGTGTGCTGGGGTAGAGTGTGCTGGGGTAGAGTGTGCTGGGGTAGAGTGTGCTGGGGTAGAGCGTGCTGGGGTAGAGCGTGCTGGGGTATAGTGTGCTGGGGTAGAGTGTGCTGGGGTAGAGTGTGCTGGGGTAGAGCGTGCTGGGGTAAAGCGTGCTGGGGTAGAGCGTGCTGGGGTAGAGTGTGCTGGGGTAGAGTGTGCTGGGGTAGAGCGTGCTGGGGTAGAGTGTGCTGGGGTAAAGTGTGCTGGGGTAGAGTGTGCTGGGGTAGAGTGTGCTGGGGTAGAGTGTGCTGGGGTAGAGTGTGCTGGGGTAGAGCGTGCTGGGGTAGAGTGTGCTGGGGTAGAGTGTGCTGGGGTAGAGGGTGCTGGGGTAGAGTGTGCTGGGGTAAAGTGTGCTGGGGTAAAGTGTGCTGGGGTAAAGTGTGCTGGGGTAGAGCGTGCTGGGGTAGAGCGTGCTGGGGTAGAGTGTGCTGGGGTAGAGTGTGCTGGGGTAGAGTGTGCTGGGGTAGAGTGTGCTGGGGTAGAGTGTGCTGGGGTAAAGTGTGCTGGGGTAAAGTGTGCTGGGGTAAAGTGTGCTGGGGTAGAGTGTGCTGGGGTAGAGTGTGCTGGGGTAGAGTGTGCTGGGGTAGAGTGTGCTGGGGTAGAGTGTGCTGCGGTAAAGTGTGCTGGGGTAAGTGTGCTGGGGTAGAGTGTGCTGGGGTAGAGTGTGCTGGGGTAGAGTGTGCTGGGGTAGAGTGTGCTGGGGTAGAGTGTGCTGGGGTAGAGTGTGCTGGGGTAGAGTGTGCTGGGGTAGAGTGTGCTGGGGTAGAGTGTGCTGGGGTAGAGTGTGCTGGGGTAAAGTGTGCTGGGGTAAAGTGTGCTGGGGTAAAGTGTGCTGGGGTAAAGTGTGCTGGGTAGGGTAAAGTGTGCTGGGGTAAAGTGTGCTGGGGTAAAGTGTGCTGGGGTAGAGTGTGCTGGGGTAAAGTGTGCTGGGGTAGAGTGTGCTGGGGTAGAGTGTGCTGGGGTAGAGTGTGCTGGGGTAGAGTGTGCTGGGGTAGAGTGTGCTGGGGTAGAGTGTGCTGGGGTAGAGTGTGCTGGGGTAGAGTGTGCTGGGGTAGAGTGTGCTGGGGTAGAGTGTGCTGGGGTAGAGTGTGCTGGGGTAGAGTGTGCTGGGGTAGAGTGTGCTGGGGTAGAGTGTGCTGGGGTAGAGTGTGCTGGGGTAGAGTGTGCTGGGGTAGAGTGTGCTGGGGTAGAGTGTGCTGGGGTAGAGTGTGCTGGGGTAGAGTGTGCTGGGGTAGAGTGTGCTGGGGTAAAGTGTGCTGGGGTAGAGTGTGCTGGGGTAGAGTGTGCTGGGGTAGAGTGTGCTGGGGTAGAGTGTGCTGGGGTAGAGTGTGCTGGGGTAGAGTGTGCTGGGGTAGAGTGTGCTGGGGTAGAGTGTGCTGGGGGTAGAGTGTGCTGGGGTAGAGTGTGCTGGGGTAGAGTGTGCTGGGGTAGAGTGTGCTGGGGTAGAGTGTGCTGGGGTAAAGTGTGCTGGGGTAGAGTGTGCTGGGGTAGAGTGTGCTGGGGTAGAGTGTGCTGGGGTAGAGTGTGCTGGGGTAGAGTGTGCTGGGGTAGAGTGTGCTGGGGTAGAGTGTGCTGGGGTAGAGTGTGCTGGGGTAGAGTGTGCTGGGGTAGAGTGTGCTGGGGTAGAGTGTGCTGGGGTAGAGTGTGCTGGGGTAAAGTGTGCTGGGGTAAAGTGTGCTGGGGTAAAGTGTGCTGGGGTAAAGTGTGCTGGGGTAAAGTGTGCTGGGTAGAGTGTGCTGGGGTAGAGTGTGTTGGGGTAAAATGTGCTGGGGTAGAGTGTGCTGGGGTAAAGTGTGCTGGGGTAGAGTGTGCTGGGGTAAAGCGTGCTGGGGTAAAGTGTGCTGGGGTAGAGCGTGCTGGGGTAAAGTGTGCTGGAGTAGAGCGTGCTGGGGTAAAATGTGCTGGGGTAGAGTGTGTTGGGGTAAAATGTGCTGGGGTAGAGTGTGGTGGTGTGCCCGCCTCTCCCAAGATGTCCGGCTGGCTTGGAAGAGTTGGCCCAAAACAGAGCTTCCTCCAGAGGGTGGCCCTCTGTTGGGCTCCCTCCAATCGAGGCCCCTTCCAGCAGCGGTGGCGCGAGCGAGCAACTGCAGGGCTGCGCCTTCACCGACAGTTGGCCTCGTCAAGCGATGGCACCGCATGCCCACCACCCCGAACCATGGCACAGCGCTTCGCGACGTCGCCGCCACGGTGGAGAGATGTTAACTACCTCGCCTGGTATACAGGATGTCGTCGGTTCGATCCCGACACTGACGCCTGCTGTATATTTGGAGTTTTGATGTCTCTCCCCCTGTGGTTGCGTGGATTTTTCTCCGGATCTTCCGGTTTTTCACTCCACATTTAGAATCAACATCACGCGTTTAGAGTATTTGGCTGCTATAAATGTGTCTACACGACAGTAAGCCACTTCGTTGAGTTATCAATTGTGGCCAATTCGCTTCTGAAAAAGAGCTATATAAGTCGGTGGACCTTACCTGGTAAAGTTTACAGTTTTAGTTTAAGTGTGGGGTGCACAGTGGCTCACAGCGGCCAGAGTGCTCGCACCCATGGCGATTCATGGCCTTAATTGGCCCAAGAAGACCACTTTATATTTCATTTCGCTTGTTTTCTTGGGTAAAAAGCCTCACTGAGTCTCAAGACTCTTTTCAGGAGGGTCCTGCCAAGTTTTTGCAGGGGGTGGGGCGATGGTTGCTGCTGTTTGTGAGTCCAATTGAGTGCATTTGCAGTGTTATTATTCAGCATTCGGAGGCCAATACCAGTTACATTGTGTGAGTTTTGTTTTTGCAATGCGGAGAACCCGGAGGAAACTCACGCAGGATAGGCGGGAGATCGTACAAACTCCAGAGAGAGACGCCCGACTTGAGAATCAAACCCAGCCCTCTCTTGCTGTGTGGCCGAAGTGCTATCACTGCGCCACCTTGCCGCTGATTGAAGAAGCGTGCCCACCGTGTAACGTGCCACGCCACAGAATCGAACCAGCGACGACGACGCGAGGATTGTGAGCGCAGCGACTGACCTTGACGCCCCGCTCCCCAATCTCTTGACGCTTGAGTCTAATTGTGAGGGCGCGGCCCCTGTGAGGCGCTGGGGTTGGGTTTGCAGCCAGACGGCACTGGTGGTGGTGGCGGTGGTGGCGGTGGTGGCGGTGGTGGTGGTGGTGGCGGCGGTGGCGGCGGTGGTGGCGGTAGTGTAGCGGTTAGTACACTGCGTTACGAACCCGGTGACCTGGGTTCGATTCTCGCTCATGGCCAACACCAGTGACAATTATCTGAACCGGTCATGGGCCTCCTCCGTTAGGTCGACTCGGCCTCAAATGAGTACCTGGTGCGGTGTGTAAACATCGTCACTAGGAAGACAAAGGCGGTCGGGCGTTATGCTGGCCACCCACCCTGTCGCGTACCGTTCCGGCCTTCATAGGTGTTTGCTATTAGCGCTTGCCCCATCATAGTCGTTGTCATGCGTGTCGGGTTCCACGCGTGTAGCACCGCGCGCGCACGCGAGGAACACGCGACGGAGCGGGAGGCGCGGGGCGCAGAGGGACTTACACGGAAGAAGAGAAGCACGCGGAAAAAAAAGAGGTGTGCGGCGGTCACAATTCTACATTCCCATGGCAGGGAGCAGTCTCTCCGTAAAGTGCCCGTTGTGGAGTGGGCTGAGCTGACCCGCGCGTTCCTCTGCCCGCGAGTGGAGCGCGTGACGGGCGGCGACGTCGTGACGGATTGGGCGGTCGTCCACAAACAACGCGGACAATTAGAGACGGGGAGGGAGCGGAGAGAACGGAAATGTCCAGAGAGCGAGCGAGAGAGAGAGACAAACACACACAAACAGAGACTGTGGGAGCGAGAGAGAGAGAGGAAATGTCCAGACAGAAAGAGAGAGTGAGAGAGAGCGAGAGAGATGCACGGGGAGATGGTGGGAGAGAGAGAGAAGAGAAGGTGCCACCGCTGATCCGGACGCGTTCACGGCGGACCCCAGGAATGTGAAATCCGAGCCGAGACGCCGCGCGGCCACCACCACCGCCGTGCAGCTACTGCCAAGAGGCGTTCGCCGAGGAGGAGGAGGTGGGGGAGGGAGGGAGGCTCGTGATAATTGTAGCCGCGTTTAAGGAGACCGCGTCACCCCAACCCTAACCCCGGCAACCCCCCACGCCGCCCCAACCCTCCCGGCCCCCACCTCTGTTGCACTCCTCGCACCGTCGCTGACATCCACTTGCCTACTAATTACCTCCTCGTTACCGCTCTCATTCGTGCACCAGGGCATAGGCGAGCGGAGGAGAGGGTGTGGGTGACTGTGTCTGTCTGTGTGTCTGCGCGTGTCTGTGTGTGTGTGTGTGTCTGTCTGTGTGTGTGAGGAAAGCGCACCACACTACGAACCCTGCCTCCCGAGTTCCATTCCCCGCTCATGGCCAACATCGCTGAAGATGATTTAAACTCGTCATAGGCCTCCCCCAAGCTCGACTTAGTCTTAAATGAGTACCTGGTGCAGTGTGTAAACACTAGCATTGGCGAAGCAAGGGTGGTCTCGGCCTTCATATGTGCTCATTAACAGCACTTTCCTCAACAGTCTGTTAAAGGCTATATGGGGGAACTTTGTCTTTTTTGTTTGTGTGCGTGTCCGTCTCTGCGTGGGTGGAGGTTGGCGCACCGTTCTACGAACCCTACGATCCCAGTTCAGTTCCCGGCCACGGCTAACGCCAGTGGCGAGTGATGATCTAAATTGGCAATGGGCACCCCCTTAGACGGCTCGGCCATATACATGTTTACACGCTGATGCCGCTGATGCCGCTGATGCCGCGTGTAAACATCGGCGCTGGCGTAGGTGAATCCGGCTGGCGCGTGGGTTCGGCGACACCCCCACCTGTTGCGACGTACCAACCTGAGCAGATGCTCGCTAATAGCACTCGCCCGGGCCATTTAGCTGTCGCGAGGCGCGGCTTGAGTGCTGCAGTAAAACCCCTTTGAAACTTTTCCAGGAACGTATTACAGCGGTCGCGTCCCGCAGAGGCGGTGGCTTCTGGCGCAGCGTTCGGGGTAGAGAGCACTTCCGTTCGTGCCGGGAGGAGGCTCGGGCCTTGCAGAGGGAGGGAGGCCGTTTGTTAGCCGAGCGTCTCTGACGTACTTCACCACTCTGGTCCGTGTGCGGGTTTGAGCCTCCGATGTAGCACGGTTGACTACGTACGTTGCGAAAGAAGTTCAACATACGTACGAGAAATGAGGGTTCGGTGCGCAGGTACCGTTTCGGCAATCGCCCGCGACCGATGTTGGCCGTTGTCCGGGAAACGGAGGTCGGGTCGCCGGCTTCACGCGCCAACCGCTGCGCCATCCTCCCGTCTCCACGGCAACGAGAGATTTTGCACTCGCCGGCGTGCGCTCAGGAGCCGTCGGGCTGTTTTTTTTTCCGCGGTGAACGAGTCCGCTCACGAGTTGGAGGACACGGCCGCGTTTGAGCCGCGTTGCCGACTAACGTCACACGCAGTGAAACTAAACTATGAACACTATTTTATTTTACCAGGTAAGGCCCACTGAGCTGCTATGTAGTTTTTTTCCAGACGCGACCTGGCTATCGCAAGTGATAGCTCAACGAAGCGGTTTATTGTGGGGAACTTTATAGCAGCCAAACACTCGAAACGCACGATGGTGATTCTAAATGTGGAGGAGAAAACCGGAGGACTGGAGAAAAATCCACGTGACCATGGGGAGAACATGCACACTCAGGGTCGGGATCGAATCCACGACCTCTTCTATAACAGGCGAGGTAGTTAACATCTCGCCTCCAATGAATACGTGATTAGTCCCTCCCCTGGCCCTGCTTGGCCCTGACTCAAGATTCGGATGTTGGGTAAGGTGAGCGTAGCGCGGTTTGGGTCTGGCTCGGTGGGGCAAACAGCCGGTGGGAAAACGGCTCGTAGCATGGCTCTGATGTGCCAGCGGAAAAGGGGCACAGGTGACCGCAGAGCAGTGTGGTACAGAACTAGCATACAGAGCTGGGACAGGCAAGCAGAGAAATATGCAATGCAACCATCAGAATGCGTGCAATCAGAGCGGATCAGGCTGAACACAAATCGTATCGAAGCACTCACGAAAAGCAAACACGATGCGGCCATAAAACAGAGGGCAGAGTAACATCGAGTGAGCTGGGAATGCTATGATGAGCGATTGCACTTAATCTTTAACGTGGCGTGGTTTTGCGAGCCGCTGGGAAAAGGGCCCTCACCACGTGGAGGTCTGGGTGGTGGGGTCGGGGAGTTGATGGTGAGGGTCAGTAGCCATGATGTTGCAGGGTCCCCCTCAATGTGGGGGCCACGCTGGTACGGCAAGTCACATTTGGGTTCCGATCCAGCACAGCAAACAGCCAGTGGGAAATCGCCTTTACCGTGAAGGCCCCACGCCAGCTCTAAACGAAACTATTTTTTTATTTTACCAGGTAAGGCCCACTGAACCACGGTGGTGAGATGCTAACTACTTTGCCCGGTATACAGGAGGTCGTGGGTTCGATCCCGACCCTGATGCCTGCTGTATATTTTGAGTTTTCGCATGTCTCTCCATGGTTGTGTGGATTTTTTCTCTGGGTCCTTCGGTTTTTCCCTCCACATTTAGAATCAACATCACGCGTTTGGTTGCTATAAACTGTCACGTGATGAGCCACTTCGTTGAGCTATCATTTGTGGCCAGGTCGCTTCTGAAAAAGAGCTACATAGCTCAGTGGGCCTTACCTGGAATTGTATTTAAATATTATTTTAGTTTATACAGTTCTTTTGCAGAAGCGACCTGGACAAAAATGATAGCCCAACGAAGTCACATATCATCACGTGGTCATTTATAGCAGCAGCCAAATAGTATAGACGGCTCGGCTCGGGTGTGCCAGTGGAAAAACATGGTGCAACTCGCTGGAAGAGGGGGGAGAAGGGTGAGCTGGTTGTGAGTGAGAGAAACGGAGAGAGGCACAGAGGTGCGATCGGACTGATGGGCCGGTATGGATGGGAGAGGCAGCCGCAGGGAGGGAGGGGGGTGGTGAGGGAGGGCTGGGGGGGATGAAAGGGGAGAGGTGGGGGCTGCGGTGAGGTTGAGCTGCTCAGTGGGAGGGAGGTGGGGGGGGGGTCGGGGGAGGAGGGGGGCTTATAGCTGCTGTGGGAGGGGTGGCGCTGAGATTGCGCACTGGGGTACTAACGGCTCATAGACGCATTCATGAGCACATCAAAGTGCCGTGCCCCCCCCCCATTCCACCCCCTCCTCCCCCCTCCCGTTCTTTGTCGTAGACATTTTCACATGCAGATGAGTCTCACCAGCTCCCCGCTAGGGTAGCACTCTTGCGTGCGTGGCAACGTCCCGCAACCCAAGTTCGACTCCTGGCCGGGAGCCGCGTTCATCTTTTTCAGGCATTCCTCAGTGACGTCATCACGCTGTCCGCTGTGATTAAGGGCCGTTGCCTGAAACGCCGCCTCTTATTGTACCCCTCTCCAGGGCGGCGTTACCCAACGCCGAACGTGCCGAGCTGTTGTTGTTTGTAGCTGTTGCGTCGCTGCCGAGGCGGCATCGGTGGCATCGCCGGAACGTTCCCGATGATCCACGTCCATCGATGCCTCGACAGGTTTACCGGTTCCATCGCTCGACTTGTCGGGTAGCACCAAAATTAGCTTGGAATAACCTATCTACCTATTTTTATTTTACCAGGTAAGGCCTGCTGAGCTATGTAACTCTTGCAGAAGCGACTTTGAGACACATTATAGCTCACACGAAGTGGCTTTTTACGTGGAAATTTATAGCAGCCAAAAACTCTCCAACGCATGACGTTGATTCCAAATGTGGAGGGAAAAACCAGGGGACCCAGAGAAAAATCCACGCGACCACGGGGAGAGACGCACAAACTCCAAATATACCGCAGGGTCGGGATCGAACCCACGACTTCCTGTATACCAGGCGAGGTGCTCTCCGTGTGTGCTGCTGGACGGGAGGTGACAGGGCGGGGCTCTGTGAAATCGACCACCGCCGCGTGGGGTAAGCTCGGGGGTTTCCCTCCTTCTCTGGAGACGGCCGGATGGATGTGGGTGCAGTGGCCTTTTGAAAGAGGCCTAAGTATTTGACCACGATTAAAAAAAGACGTGAGGAGCGATGTTTGGTCGATGAGTTGACTTGGCCCACCGATGGTCGCGACTCAGGTGTGGGGTGTTAGCGCTGCACTACGCACCCGGCGACCCGAGTTCGATTCCCGCTCGTGGCCACCAACAACAGTGACGATTATCTGAACTGGTACTGAGCCTCTCCTAAGTCGACGGACTTAAATGCGTACCCGGTGCGGTGTGTAAACATCTCCACTGGGGAGACAAAGACGACTGGGCGTGGTGCTGGCCACCCCACCCCCTCGTGTGCCGTGCCGGCCTTCACAGGTGCTGCTCGCTAACAGCACTTGCCCCAACAGTCTATTGTTATATGGGGGATCTTTGTGTTTGTGTGTGAGTGTGTTGGTGTCAGAGTGTGTGTGTGTGCCTAGTGAGCGGTAGTGTAGCGGTTGGTTCACTGCGCCACGAACCTGGCGACCCGAGTTCGACCCGAGTTCAAGGGGTGGCAGCGAGAGGGGGCTGTTTTCATGCTGAGAGTGTGGGGCCGTGCTTCCGAGGGAATGTGCGGTGAGTGGTACGTGTGGTGTGGTGAGTGCTGTGTGCCATGTGTCGTGTGGCGAGTGCCGTCTGGTGCATGCTGTGGGTGCGGGGTGTTGTGGGGTTGACGCTGCGGGGTGTGGGCTGCTCGTAGTAGTCGTAGTCAGGTTATTATCATCACCGTGTTTCTCGCGCTCCAATCTGCCCAGCGGGAGCTTTTACTGAAAGCTTGAGCTACGGCTCTGCAGCCTCCTCCACCACTACCACCACTATCGGCACCACTGTCACCACCATGACCAGCACCGCCACCACAACTGTCAGCACCACCATCAGCACCACTGCCACCACCAACACAGGCACCAACACCACTGTCACTACCAACAACAACAACAACAACCGCCATTCGCCATTAAGTGGCGGTGACACAAACACGGCGCTTGTTCCAGGCTAATGTGCATTTTAAGGCCACGTGAAGTGTAGAATGCCCGCTGGCAGGAGTTCACAGGACAGACCCAGGTGCCATGGGTTGACTGATTTCGATGGCCACTGCCACCACCACCTTCAGAATGGGTCAGTGAAGAGAGGATGATGACTGGTTCAGATTTCATTTTGCTGCTGGCTGGAAATCAAACCCAGGCCGTTGGGTTCACAATGCAGTGCACGAATCGGCGGCTCCATGGCGCGCAACGCTCGCGTTCCGAAGGTCCGGGGAAATATCTTCAAACGTCACGAGAATTCCGAAACTCGTCCCGATCCTCCGTGAACTCCCCTCCACCGCGCGCATGCCGAGCATCGTGGGAAACGCCGTGGGTTCCTCATGGAAGGGGGGAGGGGGGGGTGGGTGGGGGTTGGCGCAGAGCGAGTGGCCGCAGGGTAATCCGTGTTCCTCCTCCTCCTTGTCGCGCAGACAAACCTCGCCGAGCGACGCAACAAAGACCAGAGCGCTCGGAGAAAAGGCTCGAAAAGAGATGACTTCGCCAACAGCAAGAACAATCTCTACGAATTTGTGAGCGGATATACCTAGGCCCCCCCCCCCCTCTTCTTTCCACCTGTCACTCACCTGTCACTCACCAACCTGCATCGACCAGACGGGTGAAGTATGGTCAAATGACCCCCGTGACCAGCACAGCATGGGGGCGGGGGAGGCAGCCTTAATCCAGCAGTGGATTGATAAAGAGCTATGCTTATTTATTCCTATGAATTGAAAACGCGCGCATCTGTGTGCTCGTGTGCCATCTGAGAAGCGGAGTGTGAGCGATCTCGTCCCTGTGGACATTTGGGAGTTTCCCTCTCTCGCGCAGGGCATTCTCCGGTGCTTTGGGTTGCCTCGCGCATGCCGGGCGGCAAGAAGTGCGTGTTAAGACGCAGCTCGGTTTCATCTTTGCCCGAGAGACGCATCTCCTTCTAATGCTTTTGGCTGATGATGAATCCCTGCAGTCACGAAAGCTTTAAATCGAAATGCTTTTGGCTTTCGACAACGCGATGGTAACGCCGGAATGAATTTGCCGTGTTTGGTATTTTGAGTAAAGCAGAGCAGCTGCGTGGGCTGGCCCTGGCCTCTTTCTCTCGCTTATTCTTAGAATCACCGATGGGGGTTTAGCCTCCTCTTTGCTTCATCGAGTCCGTTCACGTCTCCCGTCACGGCGGCCGTGCTCTCGTGACAAGAGGGGAAATGAACGCGTTCCGTCTTCTCTTTACTTGAAACTCCGGTCGAGGCTGCCGTCCGCGACGGTGGCGAGCGTGACTCTGGCGCTCGCTCCCGCCGACGGCGCTCGACCCGCGCACGGCACTCGCCCCGATTCGTTTTCTACGGAAGCGGTCAGCGCGTCTGTTTCTTAATTTTTTTTAAACATTAGCGCAAGAGTTCCCGGTGGTGGTTTTCTTTTTTTGGGGGGGGGGGGGTGGATTGCGCGGCTCGACCGTAATTGTTTTCCCCACTCGCGGTCGGTGCCACGTTTTGCCGTCGTCGGCTCCCCCCCACCTCCCGGCCGAGCGTCTTCGAGACGGCGGCGGCGGTGCTAGCGGAGCACGGAGCCACTCGAGAGAGCGGCTTGGCCCCTGTGGGAGAGAAACTCGAAATGAAGGGAAACAAAAAAACGAATGACAAAGAGAGCAAATGGCCAAGGTAAGTCATCCCTCACCACGGTAAATAACCAAGTTAATGCATCAGCTATTGCCTCCCGGCCCTAAACCCCGTCGCGCCCCGTAGCAGAGACAAAAAACATCCTTTCATCTCCGTGCTTCCTGCCAAGCCTGACCGTGACTCCCATGCAAGCGTGCGTGCGTGTGCGCATGCGTGTGTGTGCGCATGCGTGTGTGTGCGCATGCGTGTGTGTGCGCATGTGTGTGTGTGCGCATGTGTGTGTGTGCGCATGTGTGTGTGTGCGCATGTGTGTTGTGGTGTGTGCGTGCGTGCGTGTGCGCATGCGTGTGTGCGCATGCGTGTGTGTGCGCATGCGTGTGTGTGCGCATGTGTGTGTGTGCGCATGTGTGTGTGTGCGCATGCGTGTGTGTGTGCGTGTGTGTGTGTGCGTGCGTGCGTGTGCGCATGCGTGTGTGTGCGCATGCGTGTGTGTGCGCATGTGGTGTGTGTGCGCATGCGTGTGTGTGCGCATGCGTGTGTGTGCGCGTGCGTGTGTGTGCGCGTGTGTGTGTGTGCGCATGTGTGTGTGTGCGCATGCGTGTGTGTGCGCATGTGTGTGTGTGCGCATGCGTGTGTGTGTGCGTGTGTGTGTGGTGCGCATGTGTGTGTGTGCGCATGCGTGTGTGTGCGCATGCGTGTGTGTGCGCATGCGTGTGTGTGCGCATGTGTGTGTGTGCGCATGCGTGCGTGTGCGCGTGCGTGTGTGTGCGCATGTGTGTGTGTGCGCATGTGTGTGTGTGCGCCGTGTGTGTGCGTGTGTGTGTGTGCGCATGTGTGTGTGCGCATGCGTGCGTGTGCGCATGCGTGTGTGTGCGCATGTGTGTGTGTGCGCATGTGTGTGTGTGCGCATGCGTGTGTGTGCGCATGCGTGTGTGTGCGTGCGTGTGCGCGTGCGTGCGTGTGCGCGTGCGTGTGTGTGCGCGTGTGTGTGTGTGCGCATGTGTGTGTGCGCATGCGTGTGTGTGCGCGTGCGTGTGTGTGCGCATGTGTGTGTGTGCGCATGTGTGTGTGTGCGCGTGCGTGTGTGTGTGCGTGTGTGTGTGTGCGCATGTGTGTGTGTGCGCATGCGTGTGTGCGCATGTGTGTGTGTGCGTGTGTGTGTGCGCATGCGTGTGTGTGCGCATGTGTGTGTGCGCATGCGTGTGTGTGCGTGTGTGTGTGCGCATGTGTGTGTGCGCATGCGTGCGTGTGCGCATGCGTGCGTGTGCGCATGCGTGTGTGTGCGCATGTGTGTGTGTGCGCATGCGTGTGTGTGCGCATGCGTGTGTGTGCGCATGCGTGTGTGTGCGCATGTGTGTGTGTGTGCGCATGCGTGTGTGTGCGCATGTGTGTGTGTGCGCATGTGTATGTGTGCGCATGCGTGCGTGTCATTCATTAGTGGGAAGATAGCAGCGACTTTGATTCCATTCCCTCGGCTCGCCTGTTGAGTCCGGCGTTTGTGGACACGACTGTTTTTTCCCAGTGCCTTGAACCGATGTCATCGTGTGTGCGTGCGTGCAGGGTGTGTAATTATTAATTATTTAAAGCTCTTTGACACTTCAGGACGACCCTCCCCATGCCGTGTCGGTCACCGGAGTGGTTTGCCCATACTTCACCACGCTGGTCAGTGCAGGCTGGCGAAGGGTTGTCGGAAGGGGGCAGATCGTCGATTGCCGCTGGGACAGGGAATCGAACTGGTTCCGCTGAATATATATATGTGCGCGTGTGCGTTCATCGCGTGCGACGGTTGCAAGCTTCTGCTCCCTCACTTAAAGAGTGAATGTTGCCAATTGTGACACAAGATATTATCATCATCATCATCAGCCGTGGTCAATCCACTGCTGGATCATGACCTCCTCATGCCGCCGCCGCCACCTCTGGCAATCCAGCGACGTAACGATCCACCCAGCGCCTGCTGCACACGAACTGGTTACACCACTCCATCTCCCCAGTGGACGTCCTCTCGGGCGTGGCCCGCTCCTTGGTAGTAAAGTTACACGACAATAAATTGGTTGGTTGACCTTGGTCCTTTCAAAGAAATAAATCCAAGAATGCCCGGTGATAATCCACTGCTGAATGAGAGCTTCCCCATAATGTGTCAGTCATGACAGCTCTTTCACCATACTTCACCATGTCGGTTGTTTGCCGTGGCCAGGAATTGAACTCGTGTCGCCACGTTCATAGCACTCACTATTTAGCATGAGTATTGTGTGTTCGTAAGGGCTACATCTGGTCTATTGTGAATATATACTAAGCTGAATCTGTTGTTAGCCACTCGTGTAAGCAGCATCCAGAAACTGAACTAGGGTCGCGTAGGTGAGGGGCGCCGACCACCGCATCACTGATGACCTCGCAAAACAAACACAGCGTGGATCTCCCACTCGAATGAGCGAGTGGTGGAATTTCCCCATTCCTATTGCTGGGTCGAGGCTATCCATAGGACAACCACCGTTGATTGTCCCACAAAGTGGTCGCTATTTTATCTACCCTGGAGGGATGATGGGCTGAGTCAACCCCCAACCACTATTTGGACTCGCATAACCTTCCGGCCGAGCCTCGTGGCCGGATCGGCCGCCGCACGTGCGTGTGAGGCGCACGCTGCGAACGCTCTGCCTTGCCACCTGCGATCCCCGCCCTTGACTTACTCGAGGGACAGGATGGCCTATTGAGGCGGGTGCCAGCCGGTCAGTCGTACACTTACACGCGGGCCGGAGGCGGTCCCAGAGCGCACCGCGGTTTCACGGAAGCAGCCGGCCGAGCCGGCTAAGTGGTGTTTGTGTTTTCACATCGACCCCCTTCCCCACTACACGACGAGCGGCAAGCGGATCAATGGAAGGCGTCGCGGTCCAAAGCTGCTGCTCCCGAATGAAAGGAAGGGGAAAGGAGAATAAAAAGAACAGAGGTTGGGATAAGGTGGGGAAAAAACAAGGCAGCCATGCGGTGCCGGTAGAGCGAGTTTATCCCACCGCGCCGGCCTGACCCACGTCCGTGGCACGGTTCGGGGTGGTGCCTCTACGCAGGATGCGGCTGCCTCTGTGGCCGAGCCCCACGTCACGTTTCCACGACGGCCAGATGACGACGACCGTCGTGTGAAAGGGCAATAGCCGCCGCCATGCCCGTGCCCCTTTGACCGTGCCGAGCCGGGCCGTGTCACGTTTCCAGGAGCCGCCGTCGCCTCGTCCCCTCCCAGCTCCGCTCCACCGCCACCCCCCTCCCCCCCTCGCTCTCCGTGGTGCTCTCACGCCAGGTCGCACCGCTTCTCTTTCCGCTTCTTGCGTCGCACTGCTCCGCTCTGTAACTCCCTCCCATAGCCTCTGTTCCCAGCGCTTACAACAAACGCGTTCTGTCCGATTGCACCATGAATAATGCTGCATGCACGTATGTTGAACTTCTTTTGCACCGTACGTAGCCAACCGTGTTGATCGGAGGTGCTATTTGTTGCTGGCCACTGGACACTTTGGGCCTCTGAGCCCGTGGTCAACAACCCTGATTAAAAAAAAAAATTCGAGCGGCAACCTGCCTCATGGCCCACCATTCCCCACCCCTGCGGCCTCGTGTCCATCCTAAGGAGAGCCTCTCTTGGCTGAGCTAAAATCTAGGCGAGTTGAGGAGCGGTTGACTGGAAGCGATGGTTTGTTGTTCACATTTTTTTTTCCGACAAAGTTGAACGTAAGCGCTGGGCTGCATTCGTCTTTGTCGTGCACGGGTGGGAATGCTTTGTGACGGTGCGAAGTAGTTTATCAGCAACGCCAATTATTATTGGAGCGAGATGATGACCGTCACAGTCGCGGGCGGAGTCAATGTTTGTGTGTGGGGGGGGCACCGTTTGAAGCAAAGCTATCGAATGTCCTGGTCTGGCCAGGACACTCTCACTGTCTCTCATTTTCTCTCTCCGTGTGTGCCAGGGTGGGGACTAATGCGGGTAGTGGGCGGTGTTTGCAGCAGGCGGTGCGCGTGTGGAGCTTGTACAACGAGGGGGAGTCTTTTTTCCTTTCATCCAGCCGCTGCCGCAAGGGCGCATCCTGCGCGAGGTTGTGCGCAGCAGCTGGCACCCACACGCAGGTCGCGACGTCTCCCCCGCACGGACGGACGAGCATTGCTCATTTCCTGCATCCATCCCGAGGGGCCCCTCTGTGAGCGCCACTCTCCATTGCCGCCCTAGGTTCGTTGCGCTGCCACGGCCGTCGGCACCGGCGGTGACCGAGACCCGTTCGGGCTGCTGGGAACGAGGCGACGCGCCGCACGTCACGGCGTCGTTACGAGGCGCGCGCGTGGCACGGGGGGTGTCGTTGCTTTGGCCGAAAAGGCAAACGCGGGGCCCTCGGCCTGTGCTCGATATCACCGATGGTCAGCCGGCCGCTGATCACCGCGACCACTCCACCTCTCTGTTTCTCCCTGCGACTGCGCCCTGCAGTCGCTCCGTCTCCATGTCTGTTATCTCTCTCTGCGTAGATGTTATTGCCCCCTCCACCCCGTGTGTTATTGCCTCTCTGTGTGTCCATCTCTCCATCGCTTGTAAATCTCTCCGCTTGCCTGGCCCAGGCTTCCCTCTTCCGCTGAACCGCTCTCCACCCTGCCACGCTTCTCCGCAACCTTTCAGTGTCGGCCATTTGTCATAGCCCTCTGCCAATCCGCTGCTGCATATGAGGGCCTCCCCACACTTTGTTGGTCATGGGCGTTTTTTTTTTACCATACCTTCTCGCTGATAAGTGTGGGTTGGTGAAGGCAGGGAGAGCGTAGCTGTGGGGGCATAGAAGCACGGCACAACATGGTATGTTACTGCCCAGGGCAGAGCATAAATACACAGACAAGCCTCCACATCCACACGAATCTCTCAACACCTCCCACCATCTCTACATCTTCCCGCACCTTTCCCCACATCTCTCCCACATCTCTGTACCTGGCACAACAGATCCAGTATACCCCTCGCTACCTATTCCAGTTCGCTCACGACCCCCATGAGCTGCGTCGTGCCCTGTCTCTTCCCTGCCATTCCTTGCTCTTTCTGCTGTCCCATTCGCTCCGCTCCTGGGTTCTTTTGTCGTTACAGATGTTTATTCCCCTGCTGCCTCTCTCTGTCTCACCTCTCTCTCTCTCGGAGCTGTTATTTTATTTCGCTCCCTCCGTCTCTGTCGGAGACGGCGGTCGCTCGGAGCTGGATGCCGCCCGCTGTTTGTTATTCAGGAGCGTCGCGCGTGGTCGCGCACAACAAAGCCTCAGATCTCCCGTTTAGCCGCGCACTCGTGCACGTACGCAGGAGGCAATCGCTGTCAGAGAACACCTATTAAGGGCCGGCATGGTACACAAGATGAAGAGATGGTGCGGCCAACACAATGCGCGGCCACCTCTCTGTCTCGACAGTGCTGGTGGTGATCACACAGCCACACCGGGTACTCGTTTCTCATTTAAGGCTGAGTCAACCTAGGGGAGGAGCCCAGGACTGCTTGCGATAATGGAGTGGAACTCGGGCCTGCTGGCATCATAACGCAGTGCGCGAACCACTGCGACACACAGCTGATGTCCAACAAGCCCGCACGCACGCACGCCCGCATGTGCGCGTGCTCTGCTACGCACACACAATCACTGTTCCGGGGCACTTCTCATCTCTAAATGCGACTTCCCATTTGGCCGGGAACGATTGCGAGTTCTTCGAATCGGCAGGTCGTGTGCGGTGGGTTACAGAGTGGATATTTCCACGACGTGCATGGCCAGCGTGGACGTCAGTACTATCACGAGACGTCCTCTTGAGAGGCTCTCGACGACTTCCTCCGCCAGCAGAGACCCTTCCCCTAGCAGCGATGCGAGCGGGCACTTGCAGGGCTGCGCCTTCACTTGAAAAACCCCGCGCCCAGACTCGCGTTGCAAGGACGGCACAAGCGGACACCCTCTACTCATTGGGGTTACCACCTGGCCTGGTTTGGCCAGGACATTCTCTTGTTGAGGTAGCTATATCCTGGGAAATTAATGAATACAATTCCCAGTTTCTGTCAGTTGGATAACAACAAAAGCAAAAAGAATAACACTCCACCACTCAAGACAATTCCTTTAGGCGTCGTGTTTGCCTCTCATTCTTGTTGTGAGGAATTCCTCTTCCCGCCATATAATTCCGGCAGTTTAGTGCCACCCTTGCAGCCCACGGCCATCAAAGACAAAGATCCCCCGCATAGCCTTAACAAACTGCTGGGCCAAGTGCTGTTAGCGAGCAACCTATGAAGGCCAGCACGGCACACGACGGGGTGGGTGGCCAGCACTGCTCCCGACCGCCTTTGTTCCCCAGTGGCGATGTTTTTACACACCGCACTGGGTACTCATTTGAGGCTGAGTCGACCTAGGGAGGCCCAAGACCGGTTCAGATATTGGGCAACGGTTTTGGCCGTGAGTGGGAATCGAACTCGGGCCGCCGGGTTCGTAGCGCAACGTCGCGCTATCCGCTACCCACATCATCAGCACCAGCAGCAGCAGCAGCAATCCCCGCTTGAATCGCCCTCCGCTCCCTCTGCCCCCCCCCCAACCCCCTCGTCTCCCACTGTCAGATCCCGAAACCTCCCCGCCCTCCTCCCCTCGGCCTCCCGTCTCTACCCCCCCTCCCATCTCGGTGTCTCTTTTCTGGGGCGGGGGAGCTGAATAGCAATGAGGCCTTTTCATCACCCGCGGTTTTTGCCGTGCACGCAACGCCGCCCGCCCTCTCTCCAGCGCCGCTTTAGCCGGTGGGGTGGGTGGGAGGAGGCCACGCGTAGTTAGCGAGCACCTATTGCGCATCGCGCATGCC
>NC_083806.1:1200081-1232581 GCF_015708825.2 Lethenteron reissneri
CCGGCTCGACCCATCCTGATTGGTGGGGGGGGGGGGTACTGGGGGGGGGCGCTAGGCCCCCCTTTTGTGGAATATTTCGGTCACTCAACTTCCTGGCTGTGTTGGTGTTGAAAGAAGAAAATGTGGTGGTGGTGGTGGCGGTGGTTGTGGGGAGGAAATAAAAATTGTCCCCAACGATGTCCCCGAGGCTAAGATGTGTTAAGTGCAAAACCGCGTAGGTTGTTGTCGGTTGGGCTGTGCAACTTTTAAATGTTTAAACGCACATATGGGCTCTTACACATATATACTGTAGTTCTTTATATCGCATAATACGCATCCTATACAACAGTTGCGTCTGTCTTTGCGGTTGCGCTGCGTAGCTTTCCGAAGCGTGTCCAGGCCGCGCCGCGTGTGGTTCGTCGCGATGTCCGACGTTCTACTCAACGTGCCGGGAGCTTCTTCAGGCCACAATGTGCTCCGCCCGGCAAGTGCGTGGGAGAGCCATTGAAGGAGTGCTCTGCCCAGCCACAGCTTCCCATTCACAGTGTTGGCCAGTTGCGCAAATGAGGGGGCAACCTCAACGTTGCCGAAATCGTCCCCGTGACACGTGTGGGTGGTAACGTTGACGGCATGATCTACAGAATCGGAAGGACGGCCTGTTTGTGGAGGGGGGTCGATTGGGTTGACAAAGAGGAGAAGCTGCGTGCACCGTCACCCTCGCTGCGTGGACGAGGATGTTGGTCGGTCCGAGATTGTCCGAAGGCGCGGAAACGTCCCGGGAGACCGAGTTGTGGGCCTTCCGAGACGGTGCCGCGCCGTCGTAACAGTAGCACGGCTACAGGTGTGCCTCTCTCTTGCCTTACTGTGGAGTCATGGCTGAATACTACACGCACTTGTGTTACACAATGCATGTAACGCAGCAGTGAATAACCCAGCTGGTAATAGGTACGGCATATTCTCAGATGAACATGATCCATTGTCGTCGCACCTGACAGGCCTACAGCGATGACATCACCTTTACCCCCTCTATTGAAGATAGAAACAGGGGGAATTATCCACAATTCTGGCTGTCGACTGATAATGCAAGTTGTAATCACCGGCAAAACGTCGTCCTCGAATTGTAAATGTTGTGGGTTTACTCTCCAACACACCGGTGTGCTGAACTAGTAACGAATTGCCGTGTTTTGTTTACGTGACAAACCTTACTAATTGGCTGTGTTGGGTGGTGGTGGGTTTAACGACGCATTTATATTTACGCGATTTAACCCCAAAAAAAACTTTTACTATGGATAATATTGGTCGCAAAAGCCTACATGGTAAACAGCAGTGAAGTGTAACACATTTAAGAGTCTGAAGTGTAACGTAAGAAATCGTGGAACTGTCCAGCGGGTCACGGAATGGGGGGAAGAGGGGGATGGGTGGCAGGGGGTGGATGGAGGGGGGCGGAGGGAAAGGCGGGGTGGAAGGGGGGGGGGGTGCGAGCGAGGGAGGGAGGCCATGGACCCTCGTGGTTCACGGAGCCCGGATGGTGCCGCCGCTGTCCCCCGGTTCACGGCGGTCGTGTACGCGGCGGCGGTGGGGAGAAGAGGGTGCGACGTTGTCGACGAGATGTCCGACGTTTTGCTCCACACACCCGACAGCTTTTTTCGGGAACAAATGAAATGTCAACATGGAACTGCGTTTGGTTGCCGGAGCACCTCTGGAACCTATGCTTGCCCGGTGGCGTGGTGGGGGGGGGGGGGTCAGGTTGTGCTCGAGCAGCGTCTAAGCTGGAGTTGAGAAGAACCGCCGTGCGCTCCGGTGTCCCATGCAGGTATCAGGAACGGGAGATCTTGGTAAACGAGAGACAGGTGGAGGGGGAGACGGAGTTCGGATGTTCACCCGTGACATCAATCCCTCACTTTAGCCGATATGAGCTGGGGGGAGGGGGGGGGTATGGATGGCGCGTCGTTTCATTGACCACAGACACCGATACAAGCACCTGCGCGTCAACACTTGGCGATGCGTGCAACATTCTCTCGACGGATCTCCGAAGCGAAGCTAAGCAGGGCTGAGCCTGGCTCGTGCTTCGATGTGTGAACTCCATGCACAGTCGGCTGCCTGGTAACGTGGCGGGCAGCAGAGGGGGGGTGCATACAATCCCATAGTTGTACTGTACTTAATAGTATTTATATCTCCTAACTTCTTGCATGACGCAGACCCCTGGATGAATTGCGCCTTATACATGTCAATTATTGTAAAAGTTATGTGTTCGCACATCTAGGCTTCCCCGCCTTCACAAATCCGCGCTGACCAGCGTGGTGAAGTATGGTCAGTATCCCCCATATGGCTTGGGAAGACCTTCATCCAGCAGTGGATTTCCGCAGGGCGTGCTGTGATTGTACGCGATATTCTCTTGATGAGTAGTATTGTTGTTAAGAGGGCCACGCGGTGTTGCCACCTTCCCGGCAGCGTTCGCTCCCTCCTTCTGCACCAACCACTCGGCTGAGCGGTGCTCCTTACAGATAGAAGAGAGAGAGCGAGGTGGAGGTGGAGGGTGGCCGTGGGGAGCTGCCGGATTGTCAGAAGTATTCGTGTGTGTGTATGTGCACATGTGTGTGTGTGCACGTGTGTGTGTTGTGCGGTGGGGTCACGCACGGGCCGCTTTCACAAGGGGGTTCATGGCTCAGGGAGGGAGCGCAGTGTGTGTGTACAGTGAAACATAACAGCGGGGCCAAGCACACGCGCAGCACCGACTCTGCGAAATGCGCAAAACACAACCTTTACGCGAGCGCGGGCGGGCACGGGCAGGCGGCCGCCGCCCTGGGCCGCTCTCTCTCGCAGGCGAAGCGCCGTGGTCACTCGACTACTGGATGGACGCCTCCCCACGCCACCGCCGATCGCAATCCGCTCGCGGAAGGCGATCTGACCCCCGCCGTTCGGTGCGCGTCGGTGACGGAGGAAGGCTCAGGTGGGGGCGGGTTCGGATGTTGCTCGCTGCTTACCGACGTTAGCGGTGGCGCGGATTCGAACTCTGGGTTCCGAGCGCGGGGCGCCAACCGCTTGCGCCGCCGCTGCGCCCCCATAATGTGCGCGGCGAATCGGAGAGAGCTTTGCCTTCATGCACACGGAGTCTGAGCACTCGATGACGCCTTGTTTCCTTACAAGGCCCGAAAACAAGAACCGCGCCGATTCGATCTGCGTGATTTAGAATGAATGATCAGCAGCGCATGGCGGCCGTGGAGGTTTGTTTGGGCTCCACTTCACCACGTCGGTGATTGCGGGTTGGTGATTGCGGGTTGGTGAAGCGGGGACGGCCCTGGAACGAGTCGCGCGTCAGTCGACGACGATTCACAAGGCCAGGAATCTGCACCGGGTCGCTCCTTTGTCATGGGCAACGTGCAGAGACGTCGTCATCATCATCACCATTAAAACATAATAGAGGGAGCAGTGGTTAGTGCACCACCACAGAAACTTGATGGCCTGAGTTCACTTCCCGGTCACGGCTAAGGCTAATTAGTGAGTGATATCTGAACGGGTCTTGGGCTTCCCCATTCGCCATCCAGCACGGTGAAGTATGGCCACACAACCCCACTATGACCTAAAGGCTATGGGAAGCCTTTAATCCAGAAGTGGGTTATTTTCCATTGCCAAAACGGGCTGCAAAATGTTGAGCGAGGTAGATCAATGGGTGAGAAACGGATGTCCCAAACGTCAAGATCAGCTCTCTGACGTGTTTGCAGGTTGGACCGTGTGACGTTCAGCATGAATGAGGAGCGGTAGTATAGCGGTTGGCACAACTGTGCTATGAAACCGGTGGCCCGAGTTCGATTTCCACTCATGACGATTATCTGACTGGTCTTGGTCGACTCGGCCTCAAATGAGTACATGCTGTGATGTGTAAACATGGCCACTGGGGAGACAAAGGCGGCTGGGCATAGTGCTGGCCACCCACCCCTACGCGTGCCGTTCCGGCCTTCATAGGTGCTTCTCGGCGAACAGCACTTTCCCCAACATTGTTAATGCTATACGGGGGATCTTTGTCTTTGTTCAGTATGATGTCAGACATTTTGCTCCGTGTGCTGGAGCCTCTTCAAGGAACCGAATTCCTCCCAGGGCATTCGGCGAAACGTCGGACATCGTTGCTGTAGCGAAGCAGCTCAACCGCAGAAACCTGTGCAAGTGCAGCAGCAGCAGCGCCGCCTCCTCCTCCCTCGTCGTCACGAGCACGCGCTCCGTGCCAAACCGTGACGCGGCATTGCCCGAAACGTCGCGTGGCGATGCCCTGCTGCCTCTCTCGGGCCTGCTTTAGACGAACGTGAGCCGAGTTCTTACTGAAGCAGACATCGGGCAGACGGCACCCCGAGCAGGCCTCTGTTGTTTGAGAGTGAGGGGGGCATCCCTGGGCACGGAGGGAAACAAATTCTGGAATTTGGCAATAACCCACCCGCTCCATCCTCCTCTCCACCCCCTCCACTCCCCCCACCCCACCCAGCAGAGGGCTCCCCATTCTCCCGGCTTCCACCGGCCCTCCTCACCCCCCCCCCCTTCACCTCCCCCCTTCCCCACTTCGCCTCCCTACACCCCCCCCCCCTTGTTTCTCCCCTTCCTACCTCCTCTCTCCCTTTCCTCCATGTTCTGCCCCCTTCTGTAATTAGGATTCTTGCCGAGTGATAAGATCAGTTGGAATTCCAAACGGACAAGAGTGGGGGGACAGGAGGTTGGGGTGGGTGGGGTGGGTGGGGGAGTTGGCGGCACATGGCGGGGGGGGGGGGTGTGTTTCGTGTTGCGTGGTGGTGCGGTTATTGTGGAGGGTGGAGGTGGTTGTTTGATGGGTGGGCGCGGGGGAGAGAAGGGGGCGGTGGTGTCGGTGGTGGTGGTCGGGGTAGTTTGGAGTAATGCGGCTGGGGGTAGAGAGGCGGTTGCAACCACAATTAGGATCTGCTCTACATAGCACGGGGCCTGCGTTACGCGCGGAGCGGTGGCGGCGAGAAAGAGCTGCCGCAGCAGCCGCCCATTATTGTGTGTGCGGGCGTGTGGGTGGCAAAGCCAGCGAAAGAGAGGCCCCTCCTGCCGTGGCGATTACGGGAAGCATTCTGCAGGCCCCCTCGCTGCTGCAGGAATTGTGGATACCACGCCGCCGCCGCCGCCCTCCGCCCCCTCGCTCCCACCACCACCCAGCTTACGCAACTCGTAATCCAGTTTCTCGGCTGTTAGCGATCATCAGCGCTGTTTATTCCCCGCTGTCCTTTCTCGGCGGGTTGCACGGCAGATTGCAGGAGGGATTTTCATTTGACAGGGGAGCTGCGACCACGGTGTGCTGACTGGCAGTGCACCGTGCCCATCTCCCGTCGCGGCAGGCAAAACAATGGAGCGAGTGGCGTGCGAGCGAGCGAGCCAGTCCACCCATCGCGTCTGGAAGGGTGGACGTGGCTCAGGATGCGGGAATCCGCATTGCGCGGCTCGCCGGTGGCGGTGGAGCCCCGCTCGCTTGCAGCGCCCTCGGGCTGTTGCAAGAGAACAGGCCGAGTATGCGTCGCTTATTGAAGAACACGGCGAGGGGTGTGGTGGGCTGTGTGTGTGCTCGGAGGCTCCCGGGCGTCATGTGTCGGTGGGGGTGTGGGAATGTTTGATGATGCCGATGATGGTGACGAGGTGCACATTCTCGGCTCTTACCAACTGTAAAAAAAAATCCGAATTGCGTGACATTTTAACCCCCCCCCCCCACGACGCCATTTTAATTGAGACGTGGCGCAGGAGAATAAAATTCTTAATCACAAAAACTTCCCAAAAATAAACACGTTCGCAAAAGAGAGGGCGCTTTGCGAAGGATGCGGTATCGCGCGGAAGGATCTGCAGCATCGGCTGCTATGGGAACGTTAGAGGAAAGAGACGATGTTTTTGTATAATCGTGATAATGATAAAATGAGAATCCACAGCGAGGAGACGTGACAAGAATCCAGAGCGCGGCGGCGGCGCCCGTGAGTGATAAAATTATTGTACGTGTGAGGACTGGGACATTTTATAGCTGACGGGGTGATGGGCAGAGGCGAGGGAGGTAGGGGGAGAGACAAAGAGGGAGGGGGGGGGCAGGGAAAAGGATGCGCGGGAGGGAGGTTTGGGTGGCGGTGGTGGCTGGGTGAGGGGAGGCAGCGTTTTTGAACTCTGCTGGGCTCTTTATCTCCTTTCCTGTCGCGGTGATTACGAGGCAGCTCACTGTAAACAGGAATCTTGGGTCATTCCAATTTTTAGTTCCCGAGGAAGCGAGGGAGCGAGAGAGACGGAGAAATAATTATAAATTCTTAATTTGAAATCGTTACTCAGGAAAGCCTCAATGGGTCTTTAAAAAGTCCTGTTTGGGGGTGGGGGCCTCTCGCTTGGGATTTTTCGGCCAATTCTTTTTGCGAAAAAAAACCTGCTCACAAAGAGGAATTGGCCAAACATCAGACGCGGGGCCCTCGGTGATGCTTTTGCTGGGTAAACAAACACACTGGAGTGGACTGCTGCACATGGAAAGCCACACATACCAGAGTGCCCAATGCTCGCTCCCCGGCAGACGGCCTTCCCATACTCCTGCCGGCTGTTTTGTCTATTACTCGCTCCACCTCAGTGCGCACATCGTCGTCATTATCATCGGCACAATGGCCGGAATCTCAGCGATCCTCATCGGTGCTGGATTCAAACGGTGCGCATGCCTTGTGCAACATCGTTACTTAAAACGTGGTGTACAGTATTGTGTTTGTGTTGGGAATCCCGCTGTGGTGTATTGGTGAGCACGCTCGATTCGCAAACCAGAGGCCGCCGGTTGGATTCAATCTCCTGGTGCAGCACTCGAAAAAAAAGTGGCCAAGTCTCATAAACCCCTCTGCCTCCATCCACCCAGCTGTGTAAATGTGTGCACTCATAGCTGGTCGATCGGCAGTTCTAGCATGTGGCGGAGAAGAGTAGGCCAAAGTGTCCTCCAGAATTTCGTTTTCAAAACTTTTAATTTGCCGTTGCACATGCAGCAGCAGCGCTTGATTGTCTGCTGAGGTCACACGGCCTTAACCGGAATTTGCACCACAATGCAAGGTCAAAGGGCAGAATGGCGGCGTGTTTCTCCAGGTGGAGGTGTCCACGCCGGGGTCATCGTGCAGTGGGATCGCTCCGTCCCTGGTCGTGTACCCTCCACAGTTATTTTTACACGTACTGTACTGCACCTTTGATTTGTTTTGACCTACAGATCAAAGTGCAGCCCCTGCAACTGCTTGATCACACCATTGCTGGCGGAAGGGCCTCCACTAGAGTGAGCTCTCGGGAGCCCCGTTTAGATGGCATTTCGGCCTCCTCTTTCAAGCATTTTTTTTAAACGTCATTTTTTTCCTTAAGATACCCTCATGTTGTTTTAGTTTTCGTGGCCTGAACGTGCAGCATCTTTTGACCTCTGGGCCCCTGCCTGCGCCGGGGTCAGCTCTGTGAACTTGAGCCGTCGGGAGGGAGAGAGGGGGGGGGGGCAGTTGAACGTAAGGGGCGACCTTGCAGCACGATTTATAAAAAGCACCCCAACAACGAATCGTGTCACGTCGAAGGCAATTTATTGTATCGCTTTGGAAGATGTGGCCTATGTTTGGAACTGGTCGATGCTTTGACACGCACAGATGTGGCTTATGTATGGAACTGGTCGATTCTTTGACACGTACAAAAAACTCGCGTGCACCCGCCACCACCGTGCCAGCGTGGATATAAAAACAGTTCCGTCAGTCTCGGTGTCGACGCCGTGAAGCTTTCTGGTCGTTTTCTCCCCTGTCTGCGAACGTGGACGAATGATCTGTGCCTGAATTAGTCCTCTTAATTGGATGATATTATTATGACGGAGTAAAGAGCCACTTCCTGATGACGCTAAGAATTTCCCACATCTTTAAATTGTCAGAAACGTTCTCAGTTTTGCAGCAGTTCCGAGCCTTCCTTGTCTACACAGCGCTGCATTACGAATGACGCAGGAATTCCCCCACATTGATGAATGTGACTCAATAATATACACACTTTGTGTTGTAAAACAGTTGGATCAATTTTGCAGTGTTCAACACGGGATGTTGCACAACATTTGCATAAGACTGAAGTCAATCAAAACTAATTAGTGCTCAATTTCAGTCAGATATTTAGTTTGACATAACATTGTACAGTACTGTAATGAACAGACGAGTTGGACCCCCTCTCATCCACGGTCACCTGGAGGACATTCATGGCAGATTTTGCTGTTTAGTCACGAAAATAAATCCTCTCATCCACCAAAAAAATATTGAAAGCAACTCTAAAGGCGCATCCCTCAAAGGTTGTTGTTCAAGCCACTGCTGGTGGAAGGACCTCCAACTCAAGAGAGGCCGTCTCGGGAGTATTTGGTCTACTTTTCCATGCTGGACCTTGGTTCTGTATTCTGTCTCGACACAGTGGATCCCTGATCCACGCCTGATGGTTCTGAAATAAAAAACGCTTAACAGGGTGAGTTTGCCACAAGTCACTCCTCTTTTCCAGGATAATACAAGATTCTGATTCTTCTTTGTGTGCCAGAATGTAGACTTTAGGATGTAGTGATTGAGGCTAGACCAACTCTCTAGTCGTGAATAATCGCGATTCCAGCCGTGGATTTGGCGCCCGAGAGGAACCACGGCCGTTTGCGGAAAGCGCGGATGATAGGTTGGGTTCGTTCTTCCGCACGACTTCAATTGCCGACGAAAAGTGCAGTGGCTGTTCACGGTTCACCAGTGCGTGGCGGATATCAGAGGAGTGGATATCGCAGGTCCTAAGTGGTTACATAATCGGTGGCAGCTCGCGAAGGCCTTCATCCAGCAGTGGGATTGACCGTGGCTGATTGTGATTTAATGAAAGGCAACAGAGTTGCAGATAAGAGTTACGTCCACAGTAGTTTGTGACCGTAATTGTTCTAATTTTACAACCCGGTTTTCGTGTCTGCGAACAAGTGCAATGTGTCTGGAGTATGCGAGAAGCGAGGGTAGAGGGAACGTTAGAAAGGCCAGAACAACACAGAGCCCGTGAGCAAATACGGGAGATCCCCGTTTAACACTAAGGAGAGGGGGAGCCTGTTGGAACACAAGCGCTGTTGGCGAGCACCCGTTACATGTGTGACAACGCCGCAGCCTCCATCGCTCGCTGTCGATTGCGAACCAATCGCTCAACACGGGTCTGCCCAACTCGCGTTGAAAGCGTTCAAAACATCAGCCCCGTATGTCCACTCTTGCCCGTCTGTAACGGGGTAGGATAACTCTCGTTAAGACAATCTGATATGAGGACGACTCCAGTGATTGAAGTCGTGTTGCTATGAGGGACTTGCCTTCTTGATGTCCGGTAACATTGATCAACGGGTTTAATACACAGTAGTAGCAGTAGGCTTTCGCGACCAATATAATCCATAATACAGCTTTTTTGGGGTTGGATTGCGTACTTATAAATGTACTCTAATTGTAAATGTTGTGCGTTTACTCTCCAACACACCGCTATGATGAACTAGTCACGAATTGGCACGTTTTGTTTTGCGTGACAAACCTTACTACCGTAATTGGCTGTGTCGGGTGGTGGCGGGCTTAACGACACATTTACACGATTTAACCCCAAAAAAAACCTCCCATGGATTTATCAACGTGTTTCCCCAAACTTGGGATACATAACCCTGGGCTCGGGAGAGCACCCTGCTTGGTGTCCCCGCCCGAGGCGCGCCCTCCCGGGCAAAGCCGCCAGGCGAGGCCGTGGTCTCATCGTGGCCTACAGAGACGCCGCCCCTTCCCCGCGTGTCTGGCCGTGACCGTGGCCGTCATTATCGCTCCATTAATTACTCCTCACTCTTGTACGGATGCCTGCAGTCACGAAAACTTCAAATCTAGATTAATTATTCCTCCTCTTCGACGAGGACACACGCGCGATGGAAAGCGTTACTCGGAGTCCATGCGTGTGCGTGGTTTTTCTTATTGGTCCCATTCTCCGCCGACAGGGGGTTGGGGGGAGACACACGCGTGTCATGACTGACTTTTAAACAATTTAGTTTCGCCAGGTAAGGCCCAATGAGCTCCGTAGCGACCTGGCTACGAATGATAGGTCGACAAAAATGGCTCATCCTGTCGACAATTATAGCAGTCAAATACTCTTCAGCCCGTGTTTACAAATGTGGAGTGGGGGGAAACCGGAGGACCCGGAGAAAAATCCCTGCGACCACGGGGAGAGAGACACCGCCAACTCCAAATATCCAGCAGCAGCGGGCGTCAGGGTCAGGATCGAACCGACGACCTCCTGCGTACCAGGCGAGGGAGTTAACATCTCAGAACAACCACCGCGGTGCCCCAATGCCGATCTCCCACGGTGTTGTTGGCTCAGACTGGGATCGAACCTGGGTGAGTGGCGTCAAGGGTCGGTCAGTGGCCGGCAGCCACGAGGCCCCAGCTACTCCTTCTCTCTCTCCCTCTCACGACGACACGGTGGGTGCTGTGTTTGCGAGCGCCTATTAAGGCTGCCACAGGCGCAGCAGGGGGCGGGGTGGCCAGAAGCCCCTCCGCCTTTGTCTCCCCAGTGCTGATGTTTACACACGCGCACTGTGCCTGGTACAGCACTCGCAGGAGTTGGTAGTAGTAGCATGGGGGTGGGAAGAGTTGTGGGGTAGGGGGGGGGGTGTGACAGAGGACCTCTCGCTCACCGTGTTAGTGATGGGGTCGTTTGACCATACTTCACCAGTCTGGGTGGGTTGGTGCAGTAGCAGAGGCTCAGAACTGGTTTCAGACATCGCTCGAATCAAGGTCGCCGGATTCGTAGCGCCGTGTGCCCTAACCACTGTCCCACCGCTCTCTCTCACACACAAAGGCAAAGATCCCCCGTATAGCCTGCACAGCCTATTGGGGCAAGTGCACCTTGTGGCGTTACCCCGGAGATGCCATAGCGCCCCGGCTCTCGCACAATGTCCGTGACGCAGTCACGTTTCGTCTGTCGATGGTCGGCGATGCGGCAGTCGACTCATCTCGATGACGGAGGCTTGTGTTGCTTCCGAAACGTCGTGATTTAATTTATTTTAATTTTTCACCTACGGGACTTTACCGAAAAAAACCAAAGAGTATGACTCCTTGTAGTCACGAAAACTTCAAATCTAGAATAGACACCACGAGCTGCACGCGATGCACCACCACCACCACCACGGTGCGTACCGTGAGCGTTCGGGGTTTCGGGGCAATCGTCCATCGCCGAGTGGCACCGATGTCGGATTGATTGCTACCCCAGTTGCGGAGTTAAGTTACACCCCTGGTAAAAATAGTGTCCCAGCAATAAAGTATTTAATTGCCTCGGCTCATTTTGTATTATTTGGTGCCCCGCGTCCCGCCATCAGGATTAGTTGCTGCTGTAAGGCCGGCACTGCACACGAGGGGGTGGGTGGCTAACACCACGCCCGGTCGCCTTTGTCTCCCCAGTGACGATGTCGAGTCGATCTCGGGGTGGCCCAGGACCGGTTCAGATAATCGTCACTGATCTCGGCCGGGTTCGTAGCGCTGCGCTACCGCTCCCCATTCACACAAAGAGCACAAGAGACAAAGATCCCCCGTGTAGCCTTAACAGACTGTTGGGGCAAGTGCTGTTAGCGAAGCGCACACACACACACTCTCGCCCCCACTCTCACACACACGCACGCCCGTACAAACACGAGCACCCCCCCCCCCTCCTCTCTGTACTGGGCTCAGTGGGAGTTTGGATAGCGCGCTCTTTGAAGACAGCCGCTCTGCCAACAGCTTCGAGGGAGGGGCAGGGTGGGGGAGGCTTAAGCAGAGCAGCCGAGCTTGTTTGCTTGTTTTAAATTCCTCCTTGATGGGTTTTTATAACATTTTTTTTCTCAACCTCTCTCTCCCTCCCTCTCTCTCCCCTCTCGCACAGAGACCACAGTGGTTCCTGTGTAGGGGTAGCCGGGTTAAACCTTTGCACACTGCTGCTTCGCAATCCACCGATCATTGTGCGGAATGGTAATGATGACGAGGATGATTTGAGCGATCGTCGTGATGATGATGATGATTTGAGCCCTTGATCGATCCGTTGCAGCGTCGTCTTCTCGCCTGCTGCTGCCACCGCGGCGGCCATGTTGCTACTCAGCGTCGGGCTCGTGATGTTTTAGCCAGCAGTGGATAGACCACGGCTCGTGACGACGATGTGGCCCCGCCTGTGGGACCCGGCAACGAGGTCCTGCACGGTGAAAGAGGGCCCCTCCCCGCGTCGTGCTGGTTGTGCGTGGGGGTTATTTGACCATACTTCACCACGCCGGTCGGCGCCGCGGGTTGTTGGCGAGAGACCGGATGCGGCGGGGCACAGTGATTCGCACGCTGCTGTGAACCCGGCGACCCGGGTTCGATACCCAGCAGCGGATTACATGAGTGGTAGCTGATATCTGAACCAGTGCTGGCACCCCTCCACAACAACAAACACCCACACTGACCATCGTATGTTGGCCGGCCGTAGCCAACTGTGCTAATTGGAGGTGTACTATGGCCAAGCGATCCTTGTGACCCACACGGTGTGGGAGGACGTTCATCCAGTAGGACATTCATTTGGAGTATTTGGCTACCGCTGTAAATTGCCACTTGATGATAAGCCACTGCTTTGAGCTATCATTTGTGGCCAGGTAGCTTCTAAAAAGAGCTGCATAAACCTCAGTAGGCCTTACCTGGTAAAATAAAAAAATTGTTTAGTTTCCTGCATTGACAAAGGGCTGCACATGCACACGTGTGCAAGGATCGGGCCTGAATGTTCTCAATGCACGTGGATTGAATCTGTTACGAGAGGGGCCTGCGGTTGGCGTGTCACGGGTTCCACCGTGTCGGTTTTACACCGGCTGCAGCGGTGGTGTCTAGTCGTCCAGACATCTGCACTCGGCGTGCCTGTGGGGCTCGGGGTGATCTTTTGAACGTGCCAAGCGTTGTGTGGTCACATTCTGCCTCGGTTCTCGACCACGTGCTAGTTTCAGGCGACAGCTCTCGGCGAAGTCTCTTTCGGAGATCGTCACCGGATCGATTCGCCCGCCACTGCGCGCGTCGCGGTGCCGAAAGCGGGCGCTGCAGTGGCGAGATGGAAACTCCCTCGCCTGGTATATAGGAGGTTGTGGGTTCGATCCCGACCCTGATGCCTGTATATTTGGAGTTTTCATGTTCTCCCCGTGGTCGCGTGGAGTTTTTTTTACGGGTCCTCCGGTTTTCCACTCCCAGATTAAGAATCAAAATGCGTTTAGAGTATTTGGCTGCAATGCATTTCCACGCGATAAGCCACTTCGTCAAGCTATCATTTTGTGGCCAGGTCGCTTCTGAAAAAGAGCTACATAGCTCAGTGGGCCTTAACTGGTAAAATAAAAAAATAGTTTTATAGTTTAGTATGGCCCCGAGCCTTGCTACGTGCCGGTTCAGCAGACACCGTACACTTTGTGCCAAAGTGTATGGCTCCCTGCCGTGCGTATTAACGCCAAGGCATCGCTCCTGTGGCCTGCGACCAAATCCCGCGGAACAGGCCCCGTCCTGTCGCATCTCGGAAGCTAAGCAGGTCTGAGACCGGATGACGCTTGGATGGGCCACCACACGCGTTCGCTTGTTACAGGCTGCGGGCCTACGCCGTTGGCAGCAGAGGTCGGGCAGCGAAATGTACATCTATGCTGCCTGCTTTCACCGACCCGCAATGGCCGGGATTGGGAAGTATGGCCAAATAACCACCAGGACCCAGAGGGCGTGGGGAGGCCCTTATCCAGCAGTGGATTGACAAAGGGGCCGTGCGTGTGCATAGCCGTGTGGCAGTTCTTCTCAACGGCCCCCTCCCGGTAAGACAGTGGGTGCAATGGTCACGAGTAGAGTTACATTGGTGAGAGGGTTATTGTTGGGATTGTGGTCCGCGTTGAGCGTTGCGTTACGAATAGGGTTATGCCGTGTGTCATTGTTATTCGAGCTGAGCTGTCATCCCGCTGTCCAAACTAATCTGACTCCTGGTGATTATCGGTTCGACTGTTCGACTCGTCGGAAAACGTGAAAATTGTTGTGAAATAAAGTCCACGTGTGCCGCTGGATGGGAGGGTGGGGCTTGGTGACATCATCTTTGTCATCGCGCTGTGTGTGGCTTGTTGGGGGGTTTCCTGCCTTCGGGAGGCGGGATGTGGGGGTCAAACCACCGTGTGTAAAGGGAATCGAGTTGATTGACCAGAACATTTTTTGTGGTGAATCTATTTTTAATCAATCAATTGCATTGACGAATCGTCTCGTCTATGAACAGTGTCAGAGTGATGGTTACAGTGGGGGTTTGTGTGACCGCTGTGGTCGGAAGAGCAGGGCTCGCGATCGTGACGGGCGGGGGGGAAGTCGCACACGACTCTGTGGCATGGACAGCAAACCAGCGCTGCTCCACGTGTTCACGATCGTGAGTGACGACGAGGCCTCTTCAAAATAATAACAGGAGGCAGAAATGACCACCGAAGTACACCGCGGGCGTGTTTACGTGCCGCTATATTACTGCAGGATTGTTATTTTCATGTATTAATTTTTTATTTTTATTTGTCTGAGCCACATTTCACCACCCCTCGCCCCTTTCAGTGGAGACTGGAAGAGCGCATGAGAGAAGGGAGAGTGATTCGGAGTGAATGAAAGCGGCAATTGCTCAGCGAAGAAGTGCCTGGATAACCAGAACGGCGGGGTGTTCGTGGGTGAATGAACAACGGAGTGAAACAGACGAGAGAGCAGCACGGCAGTACTGATGAGAATGAGCGCTGGCAGGTGAATGAATGAGTGTGCAGTTGTAAGTGAATCATTGACCGCGCGAGTGAATTTCATGAACGTCTCCAACGGGTTTTTGCTCCACGTGCATGGAGCTTCTTCAGGATCTGATTCGAGCAAGCACCCTTTTCCCCTTGATTACTCGGCATTGCCAGGCTGATGCTGGCGGCATTGCCAGGCTGATGCCGGCGGCATTGCCAGGCTGATGCCGGCGGCATTGCCAGGCTGATGCCGGCGGCATTGCCAGGCTGATGCCGGCGGCATTGCCAGGCTGATGCCGGCGGCATTGCCAGGCTGATGCCGGCGGCATTGCCAGGCTGATGCCGGCGGCATTGCCAGGCTGATGCCGGCGGCATTGCCAGGCTGATGCCGGCGGCATTGCCAGGCTGATGCCGGCGGCATTGCCAGGCTGATGCCGGCGGCATTGCCAGGCTGATGCCGGCGGCATTGCCAGGCTGATGCCGGTTCTTGATGCGCGGCGATAGGTTCGGCACGGGGCGTGAAACGTTGGGTATCGCGCGGCGCATCCCTGCACGGCGGAATGTGACGCTGTATGCATGTTGAACTTCTTTCGCACCGTACGTAGCCAACCGTGCTAATCGGAGGTGCTGTGCTGCCCCCCGCGCCGTGCAGGTTCACCCGCTGTCGCTGTGCGTGAGCACCGAGGACGAGGAGCTGCTGGACTATGGCTGGGTCGGCGTGGTCAAGCTGGACAGCCCTGAGCTCAACATCCACCCCTGCCTGGACGTCCTCGGCAAGGTGAGCGAACGCGGCTGCCCGACGCAAACTATCAACGATGAACACTTTTTTATTTGACCAGGTAAGGCCCACTGAGCTGCACGCAGCTCTTTTTCGGAAGTGAACTGGCTATCACAAATGATAGCCCAACCAATGAAGTGGCTTATCATCGTGAAGTGTATCGTGATGTTGAGTAGCCTGACGTTTAAGGCGATGGCCCCCCTTGTTCTTCTGAACCGACACAGAGAGGGGCAGAAACAAATGAGCGACAAAGTCCGCGGTTGCCCTTTGCACTGAGTGGCTTCGAGAGATAACTGGAATTTTGTAAGAAAGTTGACAAACACACCAGCCATTGAAGTGACTTAGGAGCCGGTTCACTGTTGGTAGACACTGAGCAGTCAAACAAGCCCCACAAGGGAGCGTTAATGATTGATGCCGTGGCTGGGCTTTTTCAGTCCCGGGCGCTTGAGTTTTGGGGAGGAGGCTTGCTGCTTGTGTTCGAGGTACTCGCTAAAGTGCCTGTCGAGTGGATGTCAAACAACACTGCCGCCACGTAGGCCCACCGCCAGGCCGGTGCTTCCGACCAGTGATGAAACACGTAAAATGTACGTACGTTGAACGTCTTCCGCGCCTCGTGTAGCCGAACGTGCATGAATCCGAAAGGCTGTGAGAAATTTTGAGTTCAAGTTTATCAAGTTTATTTTTGTTTAATCGGGTGATCAATTCGAGAGACTAGGGGTGAGGTCTCATTTGCAAGAGTGACCTGGGGACAATTTGCCTGCCAGGCGGCGGTGATAATTGCTGCTGCTGCTCCTGCCGTGTGTAATCCCAACGGAGTCATTTGCGGTGTGATTTATTTTTAATCTGGGAAATTTGGAGCGTGACGATTATGCGCGTACTGGGTTTCCAAGTCTAATACGTCGGTGACGTTTTGTTCATCCTATGGCCCTTTTCTCAATCCACGTGGTGGGGAGCTGTGAAGCAGGGAGCATAGTACATAGTACAGCCCAACAACGGATGTTTGCTACGCTGCCCTCCGCTGCACACAACGCAGCGGCGGCGGTGGTGGGGTGGTGGTGGTCTATCGGAGTGCTGCCTGGGCTCAACGAGGCTTGCGAGACGTTGACGGGTCGGGCGCTGCTTGTCAGTGATCACCGCTCGGACGTCGAGATCGTGATGATTTCTGTGTTGTGTTTTGTAGAGCTGATTTTTGTTGTTGCGTTGAGCTAGGACCCACGTCTGACGAGCGAGAGAGTAACGGGGGGGCGAGGTCCTTGCCTTCAAAGATCTGGCGGTTCAGCATGGCTCTGCTGATGAGACACTGATTGTTGAAACCACTGCAGAGTTTTCCTACATTAAATCGACTGCAAGGAGAGGTGGGGGAGAAGGCGCGAGCGTTCTCCACGCCCCTGTTCGAGGAGAGGCGAGAGTCGTTTTAATGGTGGGACGGTGGTCGGTAGGCAGGCCGCAGGCGCGTGCGTGACGGCCGCGCGTGCGCGTCGCGAGCCCCGAGTGGCCCCGTGAGAGCGGGCGGATGTCGGCGGTGTCGTCATTCCGCCAGCAGCATTGGGGAGCCCGCGCGCTCATAGCGTGCGTGGCCCGTGTGTGACTGTGTGTACCTCTGTGTGACCTCTGTGTGTGTGACTGTGTGACCTCTGTGTGTGTGACTGTGTGTGTGACTGTGTGTGTGACTGTGTGTGTGACCTCTGTGTGTGTGACTGTGTGTGTGACTGTGTGTACCTCTGTGTGTGTGACTGTGTGTGTGTGACCTCTGTGTGTGTGACTGTGTGTACCTCTGTGTGTGTGACTGTGTGTACCTCTGTGTGTGTGACTGTGTGTGTGACTGTGTGTACCTCTGTGTGTGTGACTGTGTGTACCTCTGTGTGTGTGACTGTGTGTGTGTGACTGTGTGTGTGACTGTGTGTACCTCTGTGTGTGTGACTGTGTGTGCGAGAGAGCGGTGGTGTAGCGGTTAGCGCGCTGCGCTACGAATTCGGCGACCGGCCTTCGATTCCCGCTCACGGCCACCATCAGTGACGATTATCTGAACCGGTCCTGGGCCTCCCCTAGGTCGACTCAGCCTCAAACTAGTACCTGGTGCGCTGTGTAAACATCGCCACTGGGGAGACAAAGGCGGTCGGGCGTGGTGCTGGCTACCCACCCCCTCGTGTACCGTTCCGGCCTTCATAGGTGCTCGCTAACAGCACTTGCCCCTACAGTCTGTGAGGGCTATATGGTGGATTTTTGTCTTTGTGCGAGAGAGTGAGGGAGGGAGAGTGGAGAGAGGTGGGGGAGAGCGTGGAGAGAGAGAGTGAGTGGAGAGTGTAGAGAGCGAGAGAGTGGAGGGCAGTGCCGTGAGTTTGTGAGTGAGAGAGTGTTGAGAGAGGTTGGGGGAGAGTGCGCTGGCCTAGAGCTGTGTGCGAGGGTGGATCGGGGAGAGTTGCGGGAGAGAGGCAGGGAGAGAGAGAGGGGTGTGAGGGAGACAATGATGGTGTGTGGGGAGGGGGCGAGTGTGAGAGGGTGAGAGATGACGAGCGAGTGTGTGTGTGTTCGAGATGCTCGCTAACAGCACTTGCCCCAACAGTCTGTTAAGGCTACACGGGGGATCTTTGTTTGTTTGTGTGTAATTGGGGAGCAGCGTGGCACATCAGTGGCAAATGACATTCGAACAAATGCCGAGCATCCCCCACCTAGGTCAACTCTGCCCATGGAAAAACATCATCGCAGGGGAGACAAAGACGGCCGGGCATGGAGCTGGCCACAACCATCGCCTCGTGTATACTGTCCCCGGCCTTGATAAGTGCTCGCTAACATCATCTGCACCAACAGCATGTAGAAGGCCACCCAGTGGATCTTTGTGTGTGTGCTCGCGTGTGTGTGTGCTCGTGTGTGCTCGTGTGTGTGTGCTCATGTGTGCTCGTGTGTGTGTGCTCGTGTGTGAGAGAGAGGGGAGTGTGAGAGAGACGCAGGGAAAGAAAACAAAAAAACTGAGAGGGGCCTCGGGCCATGAAGCGCAAACTGGTTCCGGGCAGTTTCCCCTCTCTCCAATGCGTTCTCGCGCAGTTATTGTAACTGCGACCTGAAACGTCTTTCATCTCGTTCTGCTTGGCGCGCACGCACACACACGCGCGCGCACACACGCGCGTGCACGCGCGCATGGACACACACGTACGCGCGCCCCGCGCGCACACACGAAAACAGTCACGCACAGCGCACATAATTATCCACAAAAATGCGCGTGCGCTTTCCGCGAGCTCTCGCACGCCGGCGGTGGGGACGGCGGGGCTCACTAATCGTGGGATCGTGAGCTCGAATTCCGGCAAAGCAGTGGCAGGGGGGGGCAATTTTGCGAGGCCTATCATCATGGGGAGACGCTGCCACGGCGGTGTGATGGCGAGCAGCGCGCGGTGGGGCCGCCGGTTAGGTTCCCATCTCCCGGCTCGGCAGTTGAAATGGTGGTGGGGAGCGGGGGGCAGGTTTCTCACCATTCACCTCTGTCTGTTCGGCCACGTTAAAATGGGGTTAGCCCCTACAGTTAATCAATCGGCAAAAAGTTGCGCGCGGCGGGGTCGAGCGTGCTGAGGTAAAGTGTGCTGGGGAAAAGCGTGCTGGGGTAGAGTGTGCTGGGGTAGAGTGTGCTGGGGTAAAGTGTGCTGGGGGAGAGTGTGCCGGGGTAGAGTGTGCTGGGGTAAAGTGTGTTGGGGTAAAGTGTGCTGGGGTAAAGTGTGCTGGGGTAAAGTGTGCTGGGGTAAAGTGTGCTGGGGTAAAGCGTGCTGGGGGAGAGTGTGCTGGGGTAGAGTGTGCTGGGGTAGAGTGTACTGGGGTAAAGTGTGCTGGGGTAAAGTGTGCTGGGGTAGAGTGTGCTGGGGTAGAGTGTGCTGGGGTAAAGTGTGCTGGGGTAGAGTGTGCTGGGGTAGAGTGTGCTGGGGTAAAGTGTGCTGGGGTAGAGTGTGGTGGGGTAGAGTGTGCTGGGGTAAAGTGTGCTGGGGTAGAGTGTGCTGGGGTAAAGTGTGCTGGGGTAAAGCGTGCTGGGGTAGAGCGTGCTGGGGTAGAGTGTGCTGGGGTAAAGTGTGCTGGGGTAAAGTGTGCTGGGGTAAAGTGTGCTGGGGTAAAGTGTGCTGGGGTAGAGTGTGCTGGGGGAGAGTGTGCTGGGGTAGAGTGTGCTGGGGTAGAGTGTGCTGGGGAGAGTGTGCTGGGGTAAGTGTGCTGGGGTAAAGTGGGCTGGGGTAAAGTGTGCTGGGGTAGAGTGTGCTGGGGTAAAGTGTGCTGGGGTAGAGTGTGCTGGGGTAGAGTGTGCTGGGGTAGAGTGTGCTGGGGTAGAGTGTGCTGGGGTAGAGTGTGCTGGGGTAGAGTGTGCTGGGGAGAGTGTGCTGGGGAGAGTGTGCTGGGGGAGAGTGTGCTGGGGGAGAGTGTGCTGGGGTAAAGTGTGCTGGGGTAAAGTGTGCTGGGGTAGAGTGTGCTGGGGTAGAGTGTGCTGGGGTAGAGTGTGCTGGGGTAAAGTGTGCTGGGGAAAAGTGTGCTGGGGTAGAGTGTGCTGGGGGAGAGTGTGCTGGGGTAGAGTGTGCTGGGGTAAAGTGTGCTGGGGTACAGTGTGCTGGGGGAGAGTGTGCTGGGGTAAAGTGTGCTGGGGGAGAGTGTGCTGGGGTAGAGTGTGCTGGGGTAGAGTGTGCTGGGGTAGAGTGTGCTGGGGTAGAGTGTGCTGGGGTAAAGTGTGCTGGGGTAAAGTGTGCTGGGGTAAAGTGTGCTGGGGGAGAGTGTGCTGGGGTAGAGTGTGTTGGGGTAGAGTGTGCTGGGGTAGAGTGTGTTGGGGTAGAGTGTGCTGGGGGAGAGTGTGCTGGGGTAAAGTGTGCTGGGGGAGAGTGTGCTGGGGTAGAGTGTGTTGGGGTAGAGTGTGCTGGGGTAGAGTGTGTTGGGGTAGAGTGTGCTGGGGGAGAGTGTGCTGGGGTAAAGTGTGCTGGGGGAGAGTGTGCTGGGGTAGAGTGTGCTGGGGTAGAGTGTGCTGGGGTAGAGTGTGCTGGGGTAGAGTGTGTTGGGGTAGAGTGTGCTGGGGTAGAGTGTGCTGGGGTAGAGTGTGTTGGGGTAAAGCGTGCTGGGGTAAAGTGTGTTGGGGTAAAGCGTGCTGGGGTAAAGTGTGCTGGGGGAGAGTGTGCTGGGGTAGAGTGTGCTGGGGTAAAGTGTGCTGGGGGAGAGTGTGCTGGGGTAGAGTGTGCTGGGGTAGAGCGTGCTGGGGTAAAGTGTGCTGGGGTAAAGTGTGCTGGGGTAGAGTGTGCTGGGGTAGAGTGTGCTGGGGTAGAGTGTGCTGGGGTAGAGTGTGCTGGGGTAGAGTGTGCTGGGGTAGAGTGTGCTGGGGTAGAGCGTGCTGGGGTAAAGTGGCTGGGGTAGAGTGTGCTGGGGTAGAGTGTGCTGGGGTAGAGTGTGCTGGGGTAGAGTGTGCTGGGGTAGAGTGTGCTGGGGTAGAGTGTGCTGGGGTAGAGTGTGCTGGGGTAGAGCGTGCTGGGGTAAAGCGTGCTGGGGAAAAGCGTGCTGGGTAGAGTGTGCTGGGGTAGAGTGTGCTGGGGTAAAGTGTGCTGGGGGAGAGTGTGCTGGGGTAGAGTGTGCTGGGGTAAGTGTGTTGGGGTAAAGTGTGCTGGGGTAAAGTGTGCTGGGGTAAAGTGTGCTGGGGTAAAGTGTGCTGGGGTAAAGCGTGCTGGGGGAGAGTGTGCTGGGGTAAAGTGTGCTGGGGTAGAGTGTGCTGGGGTAGAGTGTGCTGGGGTAAAGTGTGCTGGGGTAAAGTGTGCTGGGTAGAGTGTGCTGGGGTAGAGTGTGCTGGGGTAAAGTGTGCTGGGGTAGAGTGTGCTGGGGTAGAGTGTGCTGGGGTAAAGTGTGCTGGGGTAGAGTGTGCTGGGGTAGAGTGTGCTGGGGTAAAGTGTGCTGGGGTAGAGTGTGCTGGGGTAGAGTGTGCTGGGGTAAAGCGTGCTGGGGTAGAGTGTGCTGGGGTAGAGTGTGCTGGGGGAGAGTGTGCTGGGGTAGAGTGTGCTGGGGTAAAGTGTGCTGGGGTAAAGTGTGCTGGGGTAGAGTGTGCTGGGGGAGAGTGTGCTGGGGTAAAGTGTGCTGGGGTAAAGTGTGCTGGGGGAGAGTGTGCTGGGGTAGAGTGTGCTGGGGTAGAGTGTGCTGGGTGAGAGTGTGCTGGGGTAGAGTGTGCTGGGGTAAAGTGTGCTGGGGTAGAGTGTGCTGGGGTAAAGTGTGCTGGGGGAGAGTGTGCTGGGGTAGAGTGTGCTGGGGTAGAGTGTGCTGGGGTAGAGTGTGCTGGGGTAGAGTGTGCTGGGGTAGAGTGTGCTGGGGGAGAGTGTGCTGGGGTAAAGTGTGCTGGGGTAGAGTGTGCTGGGGTAGAGTGTGCTGGGGTAAAGTGTGCTGGGGAAAAGTGTGCTGGGGTAGAGTGTGCTGGGGTAGAGTGTGCTGGGGGAGAGTGTGCTGGGGTAGAGTGTGCTGGGGTAAAGTGTGCTGGGGTAAAGTGTGCTGGGGGAGAGTGTGCTGGGGTAAAGTGTGCTGGGGGAGAGTGTGCTGGGGTAGAGTGTGCTGGGGTAGAGTGTGCTGGGGTAGAGTGTGCTGGGGTAGAGTGTGCTGGGGTAGAGTGTGCTGGGGTAGAGTGTGCTGGGGTAGAGTGTGCTGGGGTAAAGTGTGCTGGGGTAAAGTGTGCTGGGGTAAAGTGTGCTGGGGGAGAGTGTGCTGGGGTAGAGTGTGCTGGGGTAGAGTGTGTTGGGGTAGAGTGTGTTGGGTAGAGTGTGCTGGGGTAGAGTGTGTTGGGGTAGAGTGTGCTGGGGGAGAGTGTGCTGGGGTAAAGTGTGCTGGGGGAGAGTGTGCTGGGGTAGAGTGTGCTGGGGTAGAGTGTGCTGGGGTAGAGTGTGTTGGGGTAGAGTGTGCTGGGGTAGAGTGTGCTGGGGTAGAGTGTGTTGGGGTAGAGTGTGCTGGGGTAGAGTGTGCTGGGGTAGAGCGTGTTGGGGTAAAGCGTGCTGGGGTAAAGTGTGTTGGGGTGAAGCGTGCTGGGGTAAAGTGTGCTGGGGGAGAGTGTGCTGGGTAGAGTGTGCTGGGGTAAAGTGTGCTGGGGGAGAGTGTGCTGGGGGTAGAGTGTGCTGGGGTAGAGCGTGCTGGGGTAAAGTGTGCTGGGGTAAAGTGTGCTGGGGTAGAGTGTGCTGGGGTAGAGTGTGCTGGGGTAGAGTGTGTTGGGGTAGAGTGTGCTGGGGTAGAGTGTGCTGGGGTAGAGTGTGCTGGGGTAGAGCGTGCTGGGGTAAAGTGTGCTGGGGTAGAGTGTGCTGGGGTAGAGTGTGCTGGGGTAGAGTGTGCTGGGGTAGAGCGTGCTGGGGTAGAGTGTGCTGGGGTAGAGCGTGCTGGGGTAGAGTGTGCTGGGGTAGAGCGTGCTGGGGTAGAGTGTGCTGGGGTAAAGTGTGCTGGGGGAGAGTGTGCTGGGGTAAAGTGTGCTGGGGTAAAGTGTGCTGGGGTAGAGTGTGCTGGGGTAGAGCGTGCTGGGGTAGAGTGTGCTGGGGTAAAGTGTGCTGGGGTAAAGTGTGCTGGGGTAAAGTGTGCTGGGGTAAAGTGTGCTGGGGTAAAGTGTGCTGGGGTAAAGTGTGCTGGGGTAAAGTGTGCTGGGGTAAAGTGTGCTGGGGTAAAGTGTGCTGGGGTAAAGTGTGCTGGGGGAGAGTGTGCTGGGGTAGAGCGTGCTGGGGTAGAGCGTGCTGGGGTAGAGCGTGCTGGGGTAGAGTGTGCTGGGGTAGAGTGTGCTGGGGTAGAGTGTGCTGGGGTAGAGCGTGCTGGGGTAGAGTGTGCTGGGGTAGAGTGTGCTGGGGTAGAGTGTGCTGGGGTAGAGCGTGCTGGGGTAAAGTGTGCTGGGGTAAAGTGTGCTGGGGTTAGAGTGTGCTGGGGTAGAGCGTTGCTGGGGTGGAGCGTGCTGGGGTAGAGCGTGCTGGGGTAGAGTGTGCTGGGGTAGAGTGTGCTGGGGTAGAGCGTGCTGGGGTAAAGTGTGCTGGGGTAAAGTGTGCTGGGTAGAGTGTGCTGGGGTAGAGCGTGCTGGGGTTAGAGCGTGCTGGGGTAAAGCGTGCTGGGGTAGAGCGTGCTGGGGTAGAGCGTGCTGGGGTAGAGCGTGCTGGGGTAAAGTGTGCTGGGGTAAAGTGTGCTGGGGTAGAGTGTGCTGGGGTAGAGTGTGCTGGGGTAGAGCGTGCTGGGGTAGAGCGTGCTGGGGTAAAGCGTGCTGGGGTAGAGCGTGCTGGGGTTAGAGCGTGCTGGGGTAGAGCGTGCTGGGGTAAAGTGTGCTGGGGTAAAGTGTGCTGGGGTAGAGTGTGCTGGGGTAGAGCGTGCTGGGGTAGAGCGTGCTGGGGTAGAGCGTGCTGGGGTAGAGTGTGCTGGGGTAGAGCGTGCTGGGGTAGAGCGTGCTGGGGGTAAAGTGTGCTGGGGTAGAGTGTGCTGGGGTAGAGTGTGCTGGGTAGAGTGTGCTGGGGTAGAGCGTGCTGGGGTAGAGCGTGCTGGGGTATAGTGTGCTGGGGTAGAGTGTGCTGGGGTAGAGTGTGCTGGGGTAGAGCGTGCTGGGGTAAAGCGTGCTGGGGTAGAGCGTGCTGGGGTAGAGTGTGCTGGGGTAGAGTGTGCTGGGGGTAGAGCGTGCTGGGGTAGAGTGTGCTGGGGTAAAGTGTGCTGGGGTAGAGTGTGCTGGGGTAGAGTGTGCTGGGGTAGAGTGTGCTGGGGTAGAGTGTGCTGGGGTAGAGCGTGCTGGGGTAGAGTGTGCTGGGGTAGAGTGTGCTGGGGTAGAGCGTGCTGGGGTAGAGTGTGCTGGGGTAAAGTGTGCTGGGGTAAAGTGTGCTGGGGTAAAGTGTGCTGGGGTAGAGCGTGCTGGGGTAGAGCGTGGCTGGGGTAGAGTGTGCTGGGGTAGAGTGTGCTGGGGTAGAGTGTGCTGGGGTAGAGTAGTGCTGGGGTAAAGTGTGCTGGGGTAAAGTGTGCTGGGGTAAAGTGTGCTGGGGTAAGAGTGTGCTGGGGTAGAGTGTGCTGGGGTAGAGTGTGCTGGGGTAGAGTGTGCTGGGGTAGAGTGTGCTGGGGTAAAGTGTGCTGGGGTAAAGTGTGCTGGGGTAGAGTGTGCTGGGGTAGAGTGTGCTGGGGTAGAGTGTGCTGGGGTAGAGTGTGCTGGGGTAGAGTGTGCTGGGGTAGAGTGTGCTGGGTAGAGTGTGCTGGGGTAGAGTGTGCTGGGGTAGAGTGTGCTGGGGTAGAGTGTGCTGGGGTAGAGTGTGCTGGGGTAAAGTGTGCTGGGGTAAAGTGTGCTGGGGTAAAGTGTGCTGGGGTAAAGTGTGCTGGGGTAAAGTGTGCTGGGGTAAAGTGTGCTGGGGTAAAGTGTGCTGGGGTAGAGTGTGCTGGGGTAAAGTGTGCTGGGGTAAATGTGTGGTGTGCTGGGGTAGAGTGTGCTGGGGTAGAGTGTGCTGGGGTAGAGTGTGCTGGGGTAGAGTGTGCTGGGGTAGAGTGTGCTGGGGTAGAGTGTGCTGGTGGTAGAGTGTGCTGGGGTAGAGTGTGCTGGGGTTAGAGTGTGCTGGGTAGGTAGAGTGTGCTGGGGTAGAGTGTGCTGGGGTAGAGTGTGCTGGGGTAGAGTGTGCTGGGGTAGAGGTGCTGGGGTAGAGTGTGCTGGGGTAGAGTGTGCTGGGGTAGAGTGTGCTGGGGTAGAGTGTGCTGGGGTAGAGTGTGCTGGGGTAGAAGTGTGCTGGGGTAAGAGTGTGCTGGGGTAGAGTGTGCGGGGTAGAGTGTGCTGGGGTTAGTAGAGTGTGCTGGGGTTAGAGTGTGCTGGGGTAGAGTGTGCTGGGGGTAGAGTGTGCTGGGGTAGAGTGTGCTGGGGTAGAGTGTGCTGGGGTAGAGTGTGCTGGGTAGAGTGTGCTGGGGTAGAGTGTGCTGGGGTAAGTCGGTAAGTGTGCTGGGGTAGAGTGTGCTGGGTAGAGTGTGCTGGGGTAGAGTGTGCTGGGGTAGAGGTGCTGGGGTAGAGTGTGCTGGGGTAGAGTGTGCTGGGGTAGAGTGTGCGGGGGTAGAGTGTGCTGGGGTAGAGTGTGCTGGGGTAGAGTGTGCTGGGGTAGAGTGTGCTGGGGTAGTAGAGTGGCTGGGGTTTAGAGTGGCTGGGGTAAAGTGTGCTGGGGTAAAGTGTGCTGGGGTAAAGTGTGCTGGGGTAAAGTGTGCTGGGGTAAAGTGTGCTGGGGTAGAGTGTGCTGGGGTAGAGTGTGTTGGGGTAAAATGTGCTGGGGTAGAGTGTGCTGGGGTAAAGTGTGCTGGGGTAGAGCGTGCTGGGGTAAAGCGTGCTGGGGTAAAGTGTGCTGGGGTAGAGCGTGCTGGGGTAAAGTGTGCTGGAGTAGAGCGTGCTGGGGTAAAATGTGCTGGGGTAGAGTGTGTTGGGGTAAAATGTGCTGGGGTAGAGTGTGGTGGTGTGCCCGCCTCTCCCAAGATGTCCGGCTGGCTTGGAAGAGTTGGCCCAAAACAGAGCTTCCTCCAGAGGGTGGCCCTCTGTTGGGCTCCCTCCAATCGAGGCCCCTTCCAGCAGCGGTGGCGCGAGCGAGCAACTGCAGGGCTGCGCCTTCACCGACAGTTGGCCTCGTCAAGCGATGGCACCGCATGCCCACCACCCCGAACCATGGCACAGCGCTTCGCGACGTCGCCGCCACGGTGGAGAGATGTTAACTACCTCGCCTGGTATACAGGATGTCGTCGGTTCGATCCCGACACTGACGCCTGCTGTATATTTGGAGTTTTGATGTCTCTCCCCCTGTGGTTGCGTGGATTTTTCTCCGGATCTTCCGGTTTTTCACTCCACATTTAGAATCAACATCACGCGTTTAGAGTATTTGGCTGCTATAAATGTGTCTACACGACAGTAAGCCACTTCGTTGAGTTATCAATTGTGGCCAATTCGCTTCTGAAAAAGAGCTATATAAGTCGGTGGACCTTACCTGGTAAAGTTTACAGTTTTAGTTTAAGTGTGGGGTGCACAGTGGCTCACAGCGGCCAGAGTGCTCGCACCCATGGCGATTCATGGCCTTAATTGGCCCAAGAAGACCACTTTATATTTCATTTCGCTTGTTTTCTTGGGTAAAAAGCCTCACTGAGTCTCAAGACTCTTTTCAGGAGGGTCCTGCCAAGTTTTTGCAGGGGGTGGGGCGATGGTTGCTGCTGTTTGTGAGTCCAATTGAGTGCATTTGCAGTGTTATTATTCAGCATTCGGAGGCCAATACCAGTTACATTGTGTGAGTTTTGTTTTTGCAATGCGGAGAACCCGGAGGAAACTCACGCAGGATAGGCGGGAGATCGTACAAACTCCAGAGAGAGACGCCCGACTTGAGAATCAAACCCAGCCCTCTCTTGCTGTGTGGCCGAAGTGCTATCACTGCGCCACCTTGCCGCTGATTGAAGAAGCGTGCCCACCGTGTAACGTGCCACGCCACAGAATCGAACCAGCGACGACGACGCGAGGATTGTGAGCGCAGCGACTGACCTTGACGCCCCGCTCCCCAATCTCTTGACGCTTGAGTCTAATTGTGAGGGCGCGGCCCCTGTGAGGCGCTGGGGTTGGGTTTGCAGCCAGACGGCACTGGTGGTGGTGGCGGTGGTGGCGGTGGTGGCGGTGGTGGTGGTGGTGGCGGCGGTGGCGGCGGTGGTGGCGGTAGTGTAGCGGTTAGTACACTGCGTTACGAACCCGGTGACCTGGGTTCGATTCTCGCTCATGGCCAACACCAGTGACAATTATCTGAACCGGTCATGGGCCTCCTCCGTTAGGTCGACTCGGCCTCAAATGAGTACCTGGTGCGGTGTGTAAACATCGTCACTAGGAAGACAAAGGCGGTCGGGCGTTATGCTGGCCACCCACCCTGTCGCGTACCGTTCCGGCCTTCATAGGTGTTTGCTATTAGCGCTTGCCCCATCATAGTCGTTGTCATGCGTGTCGGGTTCCACGCGTGTAGCACCGCGCGCGCACGCGAGGAACACGCGACGGAGCGGGAGGCGCGGGGCGCAGAGGGACTTACACGGAAGAAGAGAAGCACGCGGAAAAAAAAGAGGTGTGCGGCGGTCACAATTCTACATTCCCATGGCAGGGAGCAGTCTCTCCGTAAAGTGCCCGTTGTGGAGTGGGCTGAGCTGACCCGCGCGTTCCTCTGCCCGCGAGTGGAGCGCGTGACGGGCGGCGACGTCGTGACGGATTGGGCGGTCGTCCACAAACAACGCGGACAATTAGAGACGGGGAGGGAGCGGAGAGAACGGAAATGTCCAGAGAGCGAGCGAGAGAGAGACAAACACACACAAACAGAGACTGTGGGAGCGAGAGAGAGAGAGGAAATGTCCAGACAGAAAGAGAGAGTGAGAGAGAGCGAGAGAGATGCACGGGGAGATGGTGGGAGAGAGAGAGAAGAGAAGGTGCCACCGCTGATCCGGACGCGTTCACGGCGGACCCCAGGAATGTGAAATCCGAGCCGAGACGCCGCGCGGCCACCACCACCGCCGTGCAGCTACTGCCAAGAGGCGTTCGCCGAGGAGGAGGAGGTGGGGGAGGGAGGGAGGCTCGTGATAATTGTAGCCGCGTTTAAGGAGACCGCGTCACCCCAACCCTAACCCCGGCAACCCCCCACGCCGCCCCAACCCTCCCGGCCCCCACCTCTGTTGCACTCCTCGCACCGTCGCTGACATCCACTTGCCTACTAATTACCTCCTCGTTACCGCTCTCATTCGTGCACCAGGGCATAGGCGAGCGGAGGAGAGGGTGTGGGTGACTGTGTCTGTCTGTGTGTCTGCGCGTGTCTGTGTGTGTGTGTGTGTCTGTCTGTGTGTGTGAGGAAAGCGCACCACACTACGAACCCTGCCTCCCGAGTTCCATTCCCCGCTCATGGCCAACATCGCTGAAGATGATTTAAACTCGTCATAGGCCTCCCCCAAGCTCGACTTAGTCTTAAATGAGTACCTGGTGCAGTGTGTAAACACTAGCATTGGCGAAGCAAGGGTGGTCTCGGCCTTCATATGTGCTCATTAACAGCACTTTCCTCAACAGTCTGTTAAAGGCTATATGGGGGAACTTTGTCTTTTTTGTTTGTGTGCGTGTCCGTCTCTGCGTGGGTGGAGGTTGGCGCACCGTTCTACGAACCCTACGATCCCAGTTCAGTTCCCGGCCACGGCTAACGCCAGTGGCGAGTGATGATCTAAATTGGCAATGGGCACCCCCTTAGACGGCTCGGCCATATACATGTTTACACGCTGATGCCGCTGATGCCGCTGATGCCGCGTGTAAACATCGGCGCTGGCGTAGGTGAATCCGGCTGGCGCGTGGGTTCGGCGACACCCAGACCTGTTGCGACGTACCAACCTGAGCAGATGCTCGCTAATAGCACTCGCCCGGGCCATTTAGCTGTCGCGAGGCGCGGCTTGAGTGCTGCAGTAAAACCCCTTTGAAACTTTTCCAGGAACGTATTACAGCGGTCGCGTCCCGCAGAGGCGGTGGCTTCTGGCGCAGCGTTCGGGGTAGAGAGCACTTCCGTTCGTGCCGGGAGGAGGCTCGGGCCTTGCAGAGGGAGGGAGGCCGTTTGTTAGCCGAGCGTCTCTGACGTACTTCACCACTCTGGTCCGTGTGCGGGTTTGAGCCTCCGATGTAGCACGGTTGACTACGTACGTTGCGAAAGAAGTTCAACATACGTACGAGAAATGAGGGTTCGGTGCGCAGGTACCGTTTCGGCAATCGCCCGCGACCGATGTTGGCCGTTGTCCGGGAAACGGAGGTCGGGTCGCCGGCTTCACGCGCCAACCGCTGCGCCATCCTCCCGTCTCCACGGCAACGAGAGATTTTGCACTCGCCGGCGTGCGCTCAGGAGCCGTCGGGCTGTTTTTTTTCCGCGGTGAACGAGTCCGCTCACGAGTTGGAGGACACGGCCGCGTTTGAGCCGCGTTGCCGACTAACGTCACACGCAGTGAAACTAAAACTATGAACACTATTTTTATTTTACCAGGTAAGGCCCACTGAGCTGCTATGTAGTTTTTTTCCAGACGCGACCTGGCTATCGCAAGTGATAGCTCAACGAAGCGGTTTATTGTGGGGAACTTTATAGCAGCCAAACACTCGAAACGCACGATGGTGATTCTAAATGTGGAGGAGAAAACCGGAGGACTGGAGAAAAATCCACGTGACCATGGGGAGAACATGCACACTCAGGGTCGGGATCGAATCCACGACCTCTTCTATAACAGGCGAGGTAGTTAACATCTCGCCTCCAATGAATACGTGATTAGTCCCTCCCCTGGCCCTGCTTGGCCCTGACTCAAGATTCGGATGTTGGGTAAGGTGAGCGTAGCGCGGTTTGGGTCTGGCTCGGTGGGGCAAACAGCCGGTGGGAAAACGGCTCGTAGCATGGCTCTGATGTGCCAGCGGAAAAGGGGCACAGGTGACCGCAGAGCAGTGTGGTACAGAACTAGCATACAGAGCTGGGACAGGCAAGCAGAGAAATATGCAATGCAACCATCAGAATGCGTGCAATCAGAGCGGATCAGGCTGAACACAAATCGTATCGAAGCACTCACGAAAAGCAAACACGATGCGGCCATAAAACAGAGGGCAGAGTAACATCGAGTGAGCTGGGAATGCTATGATGAGCGATTGCACTTAATCTTTAACGTGGCGTGGTTTTGCGAGCCGCTGGGAAAAGGGCCCTCACCACGTGGAGGTCTGGGTGGTGGGGTCGGGGAGTTGATGGTGAGGGTCAGTAGCCATGATGTTGCAGGGTCCCCCTCAATGTGGGGGCCACGCTGGTACGGCAAGTCACATTTGGGTTCCGATCCAGCACAGCAAACAGCCAGTGGGAAATCGCCTTTACCGTGAAGGCCCCACGCCAGCTCTAAACGAAACTATTTTTTTATTTTACCAGGTAAGGCCCACTGAACCACGGTGGTGAGATGCTAACTACTTTGCCCGGTATACAGGAGGTCGTGGGTTCGATCCCGACCCTGATGCCTGCTGTATATTTTGAGTTTTCGCATGTCTCTCCATGGTTGTGTGGATTTTTCTCTGGGTCCTTCGGTTTTTCCCTCCACATTTAGAATCAACATCACGCGTTTGGTTGCTATAAACTGTCACGTGATGAGCCACTTCGTTGAGCTATCATTTGTGGCCAGGTCGCTTCTGAAAAAGAGCTACATAGCTCAGTGGGCCTTACCTGGAATTGTATTTAAATATTATTTTAGTTTATACAGTTCTTTTGCAGAAGCGACCTGGACAAAAATGATAGCCCAACGAAGTCACATATCATCACGTGGTCATTTATAGCAGCAGCCAAATAGTATAGACGGCTCGGCTCGGGTGTGCCAGTGGAAAAACATGGTGCAACTCGCTGGAAGAGGGGGGAGAAGGGTGAGCTGGTTGTGAGTGAGAGAAACGGAGAGAGGCACAGAGGTGCGATCGGACTGATGGGCCGGTATGGATGGGAGAGGCAGCCGCAGGGAGGGAGGGGGGTGGTGAGGGAGGGCTGGGGGGGATGAAAGGGGAGAGGTGGGGGCTGCGGTGAGGTTGAGCTGCTCAGTGGGAGGGAGGTGGGGGGGGGTCGGGGGAGGAGGGGGGCTTATAGCTGCTGTGGGAGGGGTGGCGCTGAGATTGCGCACTGGGGTACTAACGGCTCATAGACGCATTCATGAGCACATCAAAGTGCCGTGCCCCCCCCCCATTCCACCCCCTCCTCCCCCCTCCCGTTCTTTGTCGTAGACATTTTCACATGCAGATGAGTCTCACCAGCTCCCCGCTAGGGTAGCACTCTTGCGTGCGTGGCAACGTCCCGCAACCCAAGTTCGACTCCTGGCCGGGAGCCGCGTTCATCTTTTTCAGGCATTCCTCAGTGACGTCATCACGCTGTCCGCTGTGATTAAGGGCCGTTGCCTGAAACGCCGCCTCTTATTGTACCCCTCTCCAGGGCGGCGTTACCCAACGCCGAACGTGCCGAGCTGTTGTTGTTTGTAGCTGTTGCGTCGCTGCCGAGGCGGCATCGGTGGCATCGCCGGAACGTTCCCGATGATCCACGTCCATCGATGCCTCGACAGGTTTACCGGTTCCATCGCTCGACTTGTCGGGTAGCACCAAAATTAGCTTGGAATAACCTATCTACCTATTTTTATTTTACCAGGTAAGGCCTGCTGAGCTATGTAACTCTTGCAGAAGCGACTTTGAGACACATTATAGCTCACACGAAGTGGCTTTTTACGTGGAAATTTATAGCAGCCAAAAACTCTCCAACGCATGACGTTGATTCCAAATGTGGAGGGAAAAACCAGGGGACCCAGAGAAAAATCCACGCGACCACGGGGAGAGACGCACAAACTCCAAATATACCGCAGGGTCGGGATCGAACCCACGACTTCCTGTATACCAGGCGAGGTGCTCTCCGTGTGTGCTGCTGGACGGGAGGTGACAGGGCGGGGCTCTGTGAAATCGACCACCGCCGCGTGGGGTAAGCTCGGGGGTTTCCCTCCTTCTCTGGAGACGGCCGGATGGATGTGGGTGCAGTGGCCTTTTGAAAGAGGCCTAAGTATTTGACCACGATTAAAAAAAGACGTGAGGAGCGATGTTTGGTCGATGAGTTGACTTGGCCCACCGATGGTCGCGACTCAGGTGTGGGGTGTTAGCGCTGCACTACGCACCCGGCGACCCGAGTTCGATTCCCGCTCGTGGCCACCAACAACAGTGACGATTATCTGAACTGGTACTGAGCCTCTCCTAAGTCGACGGACTTAAATGCGTACCCGGTGCGGTGTGTAAACATCTCCACTGGGGAGACAAAGACGACTGGGCGTGGTGCTGGCCACCCCACCCCCTCGTGTGCCGTGCCGGCCTTCACAGGTGCTGCTCGCTAACAGCACTTGCCCCAACAGTCTATTGTTATATGGGGGATCTTTGTGTTTGTGTGTGAGTGTGTTGGTGTCAGAGTGTGTGTGTGTGCCTAGTGAGCGGTAGTGTAGCGGTTGGTTCACTGCGCCACGAACCTGGCGACCCGAGTTCGACCCGAGTTCAAGGGGTGGCAGCGAGAGGGGGCTGTTTTCATGCT